>NC_056725.1:714014630-714297130 GCF_019279795.1 Protopterus annectens | reverse complement strand
GTCCATATTTTGGGGGCTTTGTCCAGATTTTTTGTGCTAAGAAGTTGAGAGGCATGGAGTGTATGTGTATGAGAGGGTGGTATGTGTATGTGTGTGTGTGTGTGTGTGTGTGTGTGTGTGTGTGTGTGTGTGTGTGTGTGTGTGTGTGTGTGTGTAAGAGGAAGGTATGTGTATATGTATTTGTGTGTGTGTGTGTGTGTGTGTGTGTGTGTGTGTGTGTGTGTGTGTGTGTGTGTGTGTGTGTGTGTGTGTGTGTAAGAGGAAGGTATGTGTATGTGTGTGTGTGTGTGTGTGTGTGTGTGTGTGTGTGTGTGTGTGTGTGTGTGTGTGTGTGTGTGTGTGTGTGTGAAGTAGGTAGGTATGTGGGCATGTAAGAAGGAAGTAGGTAGGTAGATAGGTGCATATCTCTCAACTGTCCCTGATTTTGATTGAAATTGTAGCTCTGTCCCTCTTATTCCACCTAAAAGTGGTAACTTTTTAAGAAAAGATGATGAATTACACTTAATAAATAATGACAATTCGAGTTACAGACTTCTTTTCCTTTAGAAAATGTATACTCACTCATGAGATGCCTAATAACTAAGAACCTGTTTTTGGTTTGCCATCCATTCCTATAGCAATATTACCAGCTTACCATTTTCTTTTATGTAACATTGGCAATTTATTCTTCAGGGGCAAGCACTGAATTTGTAGATGAAGCACTGAAATATAAAGTTGCTTACTAGCAGCAACCTCTTCAATAGGTAATGACAGACATTTGAGTGGCCTTTTATCATTGAAATGTTCTGAATTGAGCAGTTTTGTCATTACTGGTTCATATGTTTTGCTTCCTTGCTTACTGGAAAAATGTTCGAAACTGTAAATTTAAAACATGCTCTAACAAGTTGTGCTGTATTATACAAGGGATATAATTTACTATAACCAGGAAGGTGAATAAAAACTCTTGCATGTTTACATGGTGCTAAAAATGTGTGCAAGGGGTCTATGATTTGAAAATAGCCCAAAGGTAAACTTAATCTGCCACTGGCCAAATGTATTTTTTTTTATTTCAGTTTCATTGCTGTTTCAGTGAATATGAGTTTCAAGGTTTGAGAAGTTTTACTGCTAAGTCACTTTTCATTGCGAGACTGAATTAAAAGTTTTAAATTAAATCCAAATATCTGTAATCATTGTAGAAGTAAAGCAGAAAAAAAGTATGCACACTAACAGTTTTGAGCAGTGTTTATGGTATGTGGGGGAGAAATAGCTGAGTAATGAGACACTGGAATGACTGTGGGAAGAGGGCTGTGGATGGGGGTCTCCAATCCATTACCCTGACTCTGCTTTTGCACCCGCCCACAAAAAATCCTGTGGGGACCCTTGGGTGGGCTTGGGAGCAGGATGCAGTTTTACTGTAATGGAAACTATTTACAATTATCATATACCATGGCAGGGCTAGCCACCTGGTGATGTAAACCTTGGTTTGAGATGATTGCACTGTTGACGTGATACCTCGACCCCATGTGTGCAAAATGGGAAAAGGGGTTGAGGATGGATGGATGGATGTGAATGTGTTTGCTGACTTGTTTATTTATGTATTCTATGGAATGTGTATACTGTATATTGTATATTGTAGAGTTCATATAATTCAATTGTTTTGATAATTCTGTTCATAATCAGTACGAATTGATTAGTACATCAGAACCTGGGTCACGGCTGAAAAGGGTCAACTAATCAGTCTCCTTACCCAGTCATCAAATGCATTGAATATAAATAAAAGAATGATTGAACGAATGGGTGATACAGGCTCATGACATAGATGTTATCAGAAAGTACTAAAGTGAGGAGTTGCCAATGCTCCGATTCAGGGTTTTACTAAATTAAGCAACTCTAAATCTTGTTAGCTAATTGCAGGGGATTAAACACTACAAAGAAAATTGTGCCAAGAATAAAACATCTACACAGTGATATAAATGTTCATCTGGTACATGAACCCGGTTTAATAATTAGCAAACGAAGTTATGGAAATTTTGGATTGTATACTTTATATAAATTAGACATGTATGTTGGTGAGAGGGATTGTACATTTACATAAAGAATAGCCTAATTACTGCCCATGTGAATCAATACCAATGTTTTGAGCTATATAACAGCAAAGAAGTCACTGGCAAATTATTAAGTCTCTTAATATGCAATGCATTTTACAATGACAGGTTACTCTAACAGCCAATGTAATTTGATACGTCATTTCTTTAAACCAGCACAGCTAATCAAATTCATTTTAGACCCTTTCATTTAAACTTGGGTCAATCCAAAGTTAAAAAAGAAGGCAACCAATATCAATCCATAACACAGAGCAACATACTATTGTGGAGGGATTATGCCTCTGCAATAACAGCAGGTCAGTAAAAATCTTACATTAGTAACAAAGTTCCAGCAGTTGAAATCTCATTTAATAGCGCATAGAAGATTTCTTAGTTTTAACAACATAAAAGACTGGGGTTCAGCCCTAGTGATAATTAACGTTAAGCAGAAGTCGATTATAGATTGTTACAGTTGTTAGATATAACCAGCTCCTTCTGCTAGTCCAGTAGCAAAGAACTCTAGGCTGTGATGCTGGTGAGCCTAGTCCAGTCAGTGGCCTGATTGTGGGATGGCCTGGCCAAGGAAGGAGGAAGAAGAAGTCAATAGCAGTTTGTTGTCTTTTAAGGTAGGCATGGGCTTAGGCATGGGATTTTCTACTGGCAGTCAGTTGCCTTATGTGAAGTAAAACACTTGCAGTGGGCAGGTGAATAGTGTGGGTCTCCAGAAATATATCCTTAACAGGGCAAGTCACAGTCTGGTTATGGCTACTTACAAAAACACCCATCCATGTTGTGTGACAACCTCAGCGTTTTACTTTCCAGCATTTTGGTCTTGAGGGAGCAGGGACAGTAGCATGAAATGTGGTCTGGGCCAAAAATGCTGTAGAAATATCTAGATGAGGGAGACAGCCTGGTTTCAGGGTTTTGGGCAGATAGAAGAAAGTGTTGTCCTTATCTGTAACCACCTGTCTGGAAAGCTGGATGGGCAAAGTCTGAGTGTGACTTTGGCCAGAAAAGCGATTACTAGAGAGTGAGGGAAGTAAGATTTATCTTCTGGGAATGAGCTTCATGTTTTGTCAAAGGAAATATGTGAAACCAATTATTTTTGTTACTAAGACAGATGAAAAGGAATGGTTAATTTTGTTACATCCAGCTGTTTGTGGTAGCTAGAGAGGTGCAGTAGTTCGGAGCTAGTTAAGTCGCTACAGGCTGAATTCACTGAGAAGCAGCTTGACAGGACTGAGCTCCTTTCGTCACTCAAAGACCCTTGTCAAACTCGGGGGAGGGGGGGGTTAGGAAGGCTGAGAGCCCTAAAACACCTCTCATTACTGTTTTTTGTAATCTCAGTCCTGATGATTTGCAACTCCGCAATCTGAAACAACTAAAAATGAAAATCTGTGTCTATGAGAAAGGGCATCTTTGCTTTCTTTCTTTTTGAAGAGTTGTGGTTGTTTGCCACCTCTTTATATGTGTGCTATTGATATTTCTTCTCTCCCACACTGTCTACCTTCTCTTTTTTCTCCTCCACTACAAGGAATACAGAAAGATTAGTGAATGGCACTGGCTAGCATACAGACTTTAGTTGTATTTTTTATCTTTATGTTTCTTTCTTGTTGTTTTCTGTTTTCTTAACTTTATTGAGATGACAATGTTCATGGATTATCTTTTGTATATCACTTATCCAGGTGCCTACTACCACGGCCGCTTAGGCATAGGCGAACTATGCAAGGTTGCCTAGGGAGCCGTGCAGACTGGCCTCATAAAGGGGGCAATTTCTATTTATTTAATTAATTAAATTACTTTTCTCATTATGTGTTGCCAAAACAATAGAGGGGGGGTCGAGCAAATGACGGTCCGCCCCAGGTGTGATTGTTTTGAACAGTCCCATAGCATCATGTCCTGTTCTTCCATACGTGCATTGTCATCTTGTTCCTCTTCCATATGTGCATTGCCATCTTGTTCCACCCACAAAATGTTAAAACAGTTGGCTGCGAGATGGAATTATTTTCAAAGTGCATGTGTAATGCCCCAGTTAAGTATACCTGGTAGTTAGTGTTACTCAGGCTCAAACCCTGTACCTTAGGTATTACAAGTAAGAGCCTGAATTCTCTACCTGTACCACCACTTCTGATGCAAGGAGTTGAGTCCATAGGTCTCAACTGTCCAGATTTTTGTTTGGCTCATACTTTTGGTCTGTTCCTCTTAAAATTTGTGGTTTTCTGGCAAATCAGTGAGAACTGAATTTACTAAATCATGAGGTTTGGTCTTCTATCTTTCAGGAAATGCATAGTAGCACAAAGCATATTATTCTAGCAACTTTCTAAGATTATACAAGCAATGTTTAAAATGAGTCCCTGGTTTTGGGCCTTTGTCCCCCTCCCCAATAAATTTTGGCTTTTTCCAGATTTCATGTGCTGCAAAGTTGAGAGATATAGTTGAGTGTCAAGTGGATTTTACAAAGAGCTGAGAGCTTCAGGGGAAGAGAAGTTTAGTGCTGGTTATGCCAAGTCTTTTCACATTGTTAGTAGCACAACAGGTAGTATACTTGTTGTTGATGCAGAAGGTTGTGGGCTCTACTCTCACAGTATGTAGATGGATTGCTAATACTGTACTGTAAAGGGGGTGGATGCTGCAGTCCTGAGAACGTGGTCCTTTGTCGGAGATACCTAGTAACTATGAACCTGTTGTCAGTTTGCCATCCATTCCCTATTGCAATATTACTATCTTTTCATTTTTTTACTGTAACAAAGGCAGTTTATTCTTCAAGGGCAACAGTCACTTTATTTGTAGATGAAACAATGAAATATAAAGTTGTTTGCTAGAAGCAACTTCTTCATTAATTACAGATCTCTTTAATGTTGAATTATTTAGATGACTTTTACTTCTGCAGAGATTGTGCATGTTTACTGATATTGGTGCATTGTAAAGATGGAAGTTTGAGTACACTTTTATGATGGAAATGTTCTGAACTGGACAGTTTTGTCATTATTGGTTCATATATTTTGTTTCATTGTTTAATTAAAGAATATTTAAAATTACAAATTTAAAAGACATTCTAACAAGTGGTGTTGTATTATACAAGGAATATAATTTAATACAGTTAGGAAGGTGAATCAAAGAATAAATACATGTATACATAGCCCTAAAAATGTGTGCAAGGAGCCTATGATTTGAAAACAGCCCAAAGGTAAACTTAATCCTCCACTGGCCAGATGCATTTTCTATGAATGTGGGTTTCATGCCATTTTAATGAATGTGAGTTTGCCATCTCAGCAAAGGGCTATCTGTTTGTGCTATTTTATTTCAATATCTGTAATCATTGTAGAAGCAAATAGAACAGTATGCACACTGATAGATTTGAAGAGTGTGTATGGTAACTGGTGATAAATAGCCAAATAATGGAACACTGAAATGGCCAAGGAGGGGGCTGCTGCTTGGGGGGGGGGGGGGCTAGGGGGTTGCTGCAGGAGGGGCTGCTCTGGAAGGGCTGGTCTATTACCCTGCTTAGGGCCCTATTTGACCTTGATCTGGCTCTGGTATTTAAAGTAGAAAACACATACACAAAGGTAGTTGCAGTTTAACTACATTACAAGGTATAATTTTTCTATGCATTTAAATAATTTAAGGAAATTACCTGATTGGCTTTCTTGGTGAGTGACCTACCTGTGGGTGTGGCTCATATAAGGGTGTTCATGAGTATGGTGTGGGTGGGGCTTAAGAGGCACTGGAGCACTACTTCACCTAGTGCGCCATTTCGGCTAACGCCTGCCCTGCCTACAACTGCAAGCAAAATAGGGGATATATGTGGTAGTGATTTAAATGAAATGTAATTTCTGAGAATTTGGTTACTTGAAATTGCTTTGACTATGTGTTACAGCTTGTTTGTGATATTTTTAGTGAATACATTTGATTTAAAAAAATATAAATTAAAGGAAAGGAAACAGTAGATTGGGTGAGGTAACATAGCAAAGTTGCAGGATTCCCCTAAGAGACAGCCTAACACAAGGGCAATAGACTATTATAAAGCTAAGAGGGACTCATCCTGACAAAGAATGTAGCATAGGAATATGACAGATTACTGTCCAGATAGGGAATTCACTCTGACAGAGAACATTACACATGGTCAGGACACTGTTTCATGGGAAGCAACACTGTGGCCAATATTGTAAAGGGTACATAGCATACTTCAGGGGAAATAATCCCTTATATACATAGGCTGTGGCATGATCCCATGTACACATGGATGTGAGAGGCACTACAGGCCAACAGAGCAGTGTTTCAAGAAGGTAGGCAGTGTTAACATGTTCTGTGCTATAGGGCAGGGTAGACATGGTCATAGCACAAAAGCAGGCAGGTATTTGGCCACCAAAGTGAGGGAGAGAGGGAGAGGACCAGGTGAGTTGAGTTACAAAGGTCTACTGATAACACTCATGTACATACACTAAGCAACGTGTGTGTAATCCCCAGGTAGACATGACTTGCCATGGGCCCAAAAGAATAGCAATGGCTGGAAAAGTTCACCAACCAGGAGACGAATCTGTTGCTGCAGATCTTATGCATGCATAGCATGCATGTCCTTGAAAAAAATAAATCCAAGAAAGCTTTTCATGACCAGGTCTTGTAGGGAGTGATGAAGGACACCACTGCTGTGAATGGTCAGAATAGGACACTAATACACGTGAGTCACAATGTCTCTAATATGATAGTGCATGCCAAGACTAATGCACAGGAAAGTGTGAAGGACAAATCCAGCACTGGAAATGGATGATCAATACAGAAGACATGGACAAGGCCTTGGTAACCTTTTCCAGGCCAGGTGAGTGAACTCTTAAACTTGGAATTGGCCTGGATAAGGAGCTGTGCTGGTTAAGATTGACCAAGTGTCTGTAAGGGAAACACCAGGTTAGTAATATCATTTACATTTCAAGATATACACCAGTTCAAGTAGGTGAATGAGGTATTCAGCAAACCACCTGTGTAGATCTTTTGTTCAGGTACATCACGACTGCAACTATGGCAACCTGGCCTATGAGGTACGTATGTGCCCATATACTGTTTACATAACTGTCTTGAACTAGTCTATATGTTGCGTGCTGGAGAAGGAAGACATATATATTTAGGTACTGCCATGGGTATGTTTATACTTTCTCAGGTTCCACTGGTGTGGGTTCAGCAGGAAAGGTCAGCACATGTTGTGGATGATAATGATGATGGCAATGCAGACATGGCACAGTCAGATAACATGGCAGGAACACTAACACTGGAGGACATGCAGACATCTCATGCCTATGAATTGATTGTGGAGGAGCAAACCAAATCTTTGGCATCACCAACATATATTGCGGACATCCTGTTATAGTCAGCCCTATCAAGGCTACTGATCTGCATGCACCTACCATAAGAGAGAGGTGTGTTGGTGGCCATGAATACCATAATTTCAGGTATTTCCCCAACCTGGATACCACATTTGGCATAATTCAGTAGATGTGTAGCCAATGATCCAGACACAAACAGTCAGTATACATACCAAGATAGAGATGGTGAGTATGCTGCATGGCCTATGTGATGGTATGCACTTACTACAGAGAATGGTGGATCTACTCATACCTCTCAATTGTCCAGATTTTCACAGAATGTCCAGATTTTTGCCTCATGTTTTTGGTTTATTCCTCATAAAATTTGTGGTTTTCTGGCAAATCACTGGGATGATTTGAGGATTAAAGTCATGAAATAATTACATACATTTGAGTTTTAGACTTCAGGTATTTCAGAAAATATGTTAACATAACTCTGTTATTCTAGCAACTTTCTACATTTATAAGAGCATTTAAAATCTGTCCCTACTTTTGCCTTTGTCCCCTATTTTGTCAGGCTTTGACCAGATTTGTTGCACTAAGAGGTTAAAAGGTATGTCTACAGTGCAAAGTTACACACCGTAGCAGACTTTCAGGGTAGTTTTTCTGTTTGTTTCTATTCCAGAACTATAACTATAATGACTGTTTACAGATGACATACAAAAGACTAGTACTGCTTGGGAGAAATTCTGTGTAAATGCTGAAGACTACTGCGTCGACCAGAATGTTTAAACAGCACCAACACACTGTGTACTACATTAAAAACTTAAATATCTGCAGTCTATAGCACAGAAAGCTTCAGTTGCAAAACTTGTGGGCTTATCAGAAGTTCAAGACCATAGCAAGAAAGTTTTGTAAGCAATTAGTGACAGTACAGCATCTGGATAACACACATGCTTTAAAAGCTATTATTGAGCCTTTTGGCAAAGCATGCTGTAAACATTAAAGTGGATGTAAAGGAGATTGAACTAATTTGTTCTTGTTTTTTACTCACATTGAACAGCTTTTGTCTCACTGGCCTTATCTAGTGGCCAGGATATGTTAAGAATGAGTAAAGAGCTCTCATTTCGCTGTTTTTCAACTTTAATGTCAACTTTATTAAGGTGTTTTATAAAAAAAAAACACAAATTACAAAAGTAGCAAGGGCAAAATAAAACAGAACAAAGCACAATAAACACAATATACAAATGAAAACATAAGACAAAGTAAAATCCATTGAAACATAAAAGACTTGATAAAAATATTAAGCAGCAAAATTTCAAGTAAGAAATGTTAAAATCATCCTAAACTATGTTGAAAAGATAGCCTTTAAAAGACTTGCAGAAGCTAGGTAAGAAAGGAAACTCCTAAAGCCACCAAGGTGGTATGTCCCACATGTGAAAATCCTAAAAGCCAATGAGAAAATGCAAGCAATATTGAAATGCACCACTCAGGTGTGCACAACCAGCTCCTTCAGGTAAGAGGGACCTAAGATGTGAATGGATATATAAGTTAATACCAAGACAATGAACCCCAATGCTTCAAAAGTGTCTTCAGACAAAATGTTACATTCTTCCCCTCTCTTTTGTTTAAATTCAATATTTTGCTTGCTAATTCTCAGCTTTTATGTATAGCAATCTAACCTGTATTCTTGTCTCATAACAAAGAGGCTTCCTAGACTTCACTATATTAATGCTTTTCACTTTAACAGCACCTACAAGCAATTTGTTTTCATACTTTTCAACTTGATGAAAAGTCATTGGAACATACATTTGAACTTTTATACATCTTTAGAAATGTTTTACTAGCAAAGATGTTTCAAAAATGTAGTAAAAGGAGGACAGTAGTTCCTCTCATGTCTATAGTAAACACCTAAAATCAACTTGAATTTCACTTGCTTTATCTTTTCTCTGGTCTTTCGTTTTATCACAATGCTTTGCTAGATGACTGTCTTTTTCATATTCAGTACTTTCTGGCACAGCCTTGCTTTATTTCTCATTCGGTCTTTGTATTTGAATCATAGTGCATCTTATGCATCCCTTTTCTTAGTTGTTTATTTTAACCATGCACTAGCAGTTTTACTAGGTTCACGGATGTTCACAGTGTTTTTATAAGGACAGGTCTATTTCCCCTTAATAGCCTGACTCTTCTTTCATTTCAGGCAAAAAAAAGATGAAAAGTAGCGTCACCAAAGGCAGAGCACATCAAAATATAAAACTCCAAAAACAAATGGTTCTGCCACCAATTCCACTTAAAAACACTCGAAACTTAAAACTTTAATAAAATATATGATGATAAGATAAAATAAAATAAACACACTGGCTCATAAACCAGATAAGCGCTTTCGGTATAATACCTTTTTCAAATCCTAAATGTTTGCCAGTGAAACTTCCTCTTAAATACTTTCATTTCCTAGTGTTCACTCACTTAGATGCATTTAGTAACCATAGCAGCATACACACTTTGAGTGCTGAAGAGCTTTCCCTTTTAGTGAAGGTTTTGAAGGAACAAATGCATTCAGACCTGATGACTGATCTGATTTCAAAAGCATTATCTACTTCATCTCTTCAATTTCTGTTTGGTTTACTAAATCCCCACCTCTTGGTGTTTCATGAAGCCTAGTTGGTGCCATGAACTTAAAAGAATGACTGTCATTTATACTAATATGCATATAAAGTGCATTGCTGGTAACTTTTTTTCTTATGTCAGATAAGTGCTTTGGGATACGTTCCTTGAGCATTTGATTAGTTTTCCCTATGGAGTATGCCTTGCAATGACTGCAGGTTGCCACATAGATAATGTTCTTACTCCAACAGTTTGCAAATCCTTCAAACTTATAGTTCCTCTTAGTCAGGGGCTGTGTAAAAGTATTCGAGATGTTTATATGAGAGCATGCCTTGCAACTTCCACATCTGAATGTACCAACTCACCTGTTCATCTGAAAACTCCTGTCTTCAGAAATAGCTTCAGTTTATGTTTTATAACATAATAGTCTTTTTAAGTTTTTCCTGTTCTTAAAAGAAAAGCTGGGTTGATCTCCAACAATTTCCCTAATTTTGTTGTCAGATGTTAACACTGGCCAAAATTTTCTGATGGTATTACGAATAGCAAAATTGTTAGTACTATATGTCAACTGGCATCTCAGACTGGACTTTACCTCCTTTTGCTTGATCTTAACTGTTTCACTTTGGTCTGAAAAATAAGGTCTTCCCCTCTGAGAGCATAGTTTCAAGGTAGTTGCTTCATTGGTCTGTGTCACTTTGACTTTGTATCCTCTCTTATTAAAGTCATTGATAAGTATAATTTGCTCCTCCCTATAATCCTCATCTCTCGTGCAGAGCTTGGACACTCGAGTTAGTTGGCTAGTCACTATGTTGTCAAAAACATGCCTGGGATGCATGCTAGTATTGTATAGTAAATGACTGTGCCATGCAAGTTTCCTATACATTCTAGTATTGATGCTTCCTGTGTCATCTAACATTAAGTTAACATCCAAGAATTCTATCTCCGTACTAGAAGATGCCACTTCAAACTTCAAAAATGAAGTTGTGTTGGTCAAAAATTGTACAAAATGTTCCAAGGATGTTAAATCACCATCCCATAAGAGAAAGACATCATCCACAAATCGATTTTAGAAAACTATGTTTCTATTCCATTTATTGTTAATATCCACTTTCCATAGCTGTTCCCATCTTGCCAGGACCAGATTGGCATAACTATTTGCACATGGAGTTCCCATCGCTACCCCCGACTTCTGCCAGTAGTAAGTACTACCATACAGAAACACATTATTATATAAGACCAATTCCAAGAGACTACATAGTAAATGGATATCATTGGTTGCTTTGTGCTTCACACCAAAGTCTCTGATCGCTTCGATCCCCAAATCATTGGGTATGGACGTGAACAAACTGTTCATGTCCATAGTTACCAGTAATAAATTCTTACAAGTATTCATCTGTTGCAGTTTTTTGTAAAGTCTACTTAAGAACTCAGCCGAGTCCTTGATCACTGCAGGTGCATGAGATAGCAGTTTCTTTAACTCCCCTTCTATAAAAATAGAAAGGGGTTCAGTTACCCATCCTTTTCCTGAAACAACTGGTTGCATCAGAGGGTCATGTAGATTCTTATGCACCTTAGGCATTCCATTGATGCTAGGTATAGTAGGATGACATACTTCAAAAAATCAAACAGCTCTTTGCTTATTGATCTATTCATGATCTTGTCATAAAGCGTGTCTTGTACACTATGTATAATGGTGTTCAATTCTCTTTTATGCATCCTCCTGTAGGTGGCTATATCTGCTAATATCTCCTTCATCTTGGTATCATAGAAATGACATATTCATAACTATAACTGCCCCTCCTTTGTCATCTTGTTTAATCATGATGTCCTTCATATTCTGTAGTTCAGATAGTGCTCACTTCTCATTTAGAGTTAAGTTGTGGAAATGTTTACTTCCCTTTTGCTGTCTATATTCAGCCACTTCATTTTCACATAATCACACAAAGGCATTTACAGCCGGATGACATACAGGGACAAATGTACTTGGTTTCCTATATCCAATTCTAGTTTGAGATTCCTCATTGTTTATATTGCCAAAGAGATGTCTTAGAGTCACATTTCTCCCAAAATATTTTAGATCTAGGATAAATTTACTCATTGGTGAATGCAAGGAGTGTATGAAACTCATTCCTTTCTCTAATAGTCGAGTCTGATCTCTTGTTAATACAATACTCGATATACTAAATACAAGGGAATCATTTATTCCTGAAACCTCCATTTCTTCCTCTCCCTGCTCTGGGGTCGCACTTCCTGTGGGGTGTTGTCCTGCAACAAATAAAGGAAGCTGTTGGTAAAGCAGTAAATGTAACACCCCATCTTTGGGTTTAGTGGCATTCTGTATATCCAAATTCTTGTTATTATTCAAAATGGATATATTTTCTTCACCCTGACCAGACAGTTCTTCTATGCTCTCAGTATTGATTACTGAGCTAACATTAGTATCAAGAGCATGTATCAGAGCTTCATGTGTTCTTGAAACCTCTCTGTTGTTTTGCCTGGGTGTAGTATGCACTTCTGCTTCTACTACAATTCTCGTTGGTTTCCTAGTGACAGTCTGCTCCTTTTCATGGCTTGCTACTATTCCATTGTTTACATTAGTCCTGGTCTGTATGGTTGTTTTCTTGTCTTTTGGCCATTCAAACAGGTGACCCTTCCTAAAATCATTAAAATCTCTGGACAGTTTGCTACTTTCCACTCCTTTTAACTTGGTATCATAAGCATCAAGCCTATCCTGCAGCACCCCTAGCTTCATCAAATTGTTATCAGATAGTGTCATTTGTTCCAGTTCATTCTGTTTTTGTTCTGTAAGGGTTGCTGCTAAAACCTCCTGAGGTTTAAAACATTTTATCAAAGGTTTCATATAACTGAAACTAGTTTCTATATTAATCCTTTGCCATTTGGCAAGCAATTCAGGATACATGCTATGGTTACTAAATGCATCTAAGTGAATGAACACTAGGAAATGAAGGTATTTAAGAGGAAGTTTCACTGGCAAACATTTAGGATTTGGAAAAGGTATTATACCGAAAGCGCTTATCTGGTTTATGAGCCAGTGTGTTTATTTTATTTTATCATCGTATATGTTATTAAAGTGTTCAAGTTTCAAGTGTTTTTAAGTGGAATTGGTGGCAGAACCATTTGTTCTTGTTTCATTTCATGAATCACAAGCTATTATGTCTGTTATTAAGGAATTTTGCAAAACACCCCATTCATAGTCTTTGCTCTCTTCTTTGTCTCAGTAAAATAAATATCTATAGTCACTGTTGGAATTAAGCCTTTGTAAAGAAAATGGTAAATAAATGACAATTGCTTTTTAGGGTCAGAATAATTTAAGAACTTGTCTTTAAATACTGCTGCTTGTCTTTCCCTTCTAGAAAAGTAAAAGAGGTAAATATCTTTAAGTGGAATTCTCCAGTGACATGCAGGAATATAGTGCACCATACCTTTTCAGGAGTCATAGCAAGTCAACTCACAGTGAAGAATATATGGTATTTCTACATACAGAGTCTCCAGTTTTCTGCTAAATTTCCTTGAAGTGACAGAACTGCTGGCAGCTTATGGTGGCTTCCCTACATCTCTTCAAGTGCAGACTGGGTGAAGTTTTATCCTATTGGCTTTATCTTGCCAAGCCCCTGATCACAGTTTTTCCTAGGAAATCAATGCCAGTGTAGTTTCTAAGAGTACACCAGCAACGATTCACTTGTTTTCATAGATATCATTTTTCTTATTCTTGGTGCAACCAAGGAGCTGGCATATATAAGTTCATAAAACGTGTTTGCTAGATGTCAGGAGGGCCTTGTCTGTCTCAAAAATATTTAATTTTATTTTTTTTCATCAAGATGAACTCCTGACCTGTTTTGTGAAGTGAGTTAATTATTTGCTAAGATGTAGACATGTTTTTACAATCTGAAGCTACATGAATACAGGGCACTGAAGGCACCTAGCTCTGACCCCACAAGGAGAGTCATGAAGGCAGATAAAGAGGGGGCATTTTGGCTACAGACACCAAAGCTTACAACCAGAATATTGCATCCATGCTAGACAACCAGGATTATTATGAGAAATACGACCTCCAGCAGGGTAAGTCTGCTTATGAAAACATAATGATGGAACTTTTTTTCTTGAATGAAGAAGGCCTAGTTAGTGAAAAACTCCTTGATTTTATCACAGTTACCTTACCCACCCCAAACTCCCAATTTTCTTTAGAATACCCAAGCTCCACAAAAACCTTATGGATCCACCATATAGGCCAGTAATAGCAGTATTATCAAATCCATGTCGATATATCTAGAGGTTCATATTAAGCCCCTAGCCAAAAGCAACCCTTCTTTTATTCTGGACATAAGAGATTTCCTCAAGAAAATCTGCAACATCAAAGCAGATAAAGATTCCTTCTTGGTGATTGTCAATGTCGAAGCACTCTACACAGTGCTTCCACATGACTACTGCATTCAAGCAGTAATAGAATTCTTTAGGGATCACTGGGCAGGGTTAGATTTTGAGACAAAAGCTATCAGCAGACTCCTCCGTGTCTGCTAGGCTAAATCATTTTCCATTTTAACAAATTTTTCTACAGGCAAAAACAGGGTATTGATATGGGGCAGCTATGGCTCCCATCTTAGCTAATACCACCCTAGGAAAATGGGAGAGAGAACACATATACGGTTCTCTCTTCTTCCAGCACATGGGTTGTTATTTCCAATACATAGATTGCATATTTCTTATTTGGAACAGCACAGAGGCAAGATTACTGGAATTTTTCAACTACATTGGGAACTTCATAAATATCTCGAACCGGCATAGTTGGCCAACCCCACTGCTTGCTACATACTACCCACCCAAACAAAATAAATAAACCGCATACATACACTAACCGAAACCCTACTTCTAACCCTACACTAAACCTTACATACATTACTATCTATGCACTTACATTGCTTTTATCACATCTATCTTTCTTAATATTTTTGTTGATCTGTTCCCTCTTCTATAATCTTTTAACAATGGCACTTCTTGTCTTAGCTGCTTTATAGTTTTCTCTATTCAATATTTCCATGATCGTATTCGCTTTTGCCCCCCCCTTTACCCTCGCTACTCTACATTCCTGTGGTGGGTTTATCAGTTATTAATTTAGCAGCACAGTAATACATTCTGTTTACTTCTGTTATATCGCATGGATCTCTATGGAAAGTCCTAATTACTGTGTTCATTTGTTTTATCAAGCTTCTGACTTTTGGGGTTTTATTAACCTTCTGCAGTCTATTTCTCTCATTGATCTTGATATATCTGTGTTTGTCTATTAAATTAAGCAACTCTTCTCTTAACTCCTTTTCTTCCATACTAGGGGCACATCCCTTGTTTTCCATTTCCTGCGGGCATGCTATAGAAAGTTCTACCACATCTTATTGTGTCACATTTTCTTCAATTTCGTCCTGTGTCATCTGTTGTTTTGTCATATGGAAACTCACTGGCCTATCACTCTTCAACATTGACTGCATCAGAGTTTTCACAGTTTCCTGTTCCTTTCTTTCCTGTCTAGCTTCAAATGAACTTTTATACTGGTTTCCTGTGGAAGGCTCCAAAATATCTTGATATGGCACCTGACCTGTTGCTTTCTGATCCACTGATTTCCCCTTAATTTGAATATCAGTTCCTCTATCCTGTTGTAGTGCTTTCTGCAATTGATTTTCTACACTGAATCCTTCTCTTTGCAGCTGTTCCATTACCTTAATTTCTATTTCTTTGACGTTCTGTTTCTGTTTCTTTCTTTGAGTTTTCTGGTCCTTCACTTTATATTCTTTCTTTTGTTTTTTAGCACATTCAGTTGCTGCCTGGTTTTTATCCACTTCTGGTTTGATTTCCATTCCTGCTTGACATCGATATGCTTGTGCTAAATTAAGTAGAGAAGTCAACTTATATTAATTCTCCTCATGTTTCAAACTTTCACCACATTTGGATCTTGTGAGGTCAGTAGATATGTGTGGAGTCCCACGATTGCAGATCTATACATGTAATCAATTTCAAGGAGGCCCTTCCCTCCTTCAGAATGGGGAATATATAATCTTGGTATACACTGATTTTTATATATCATTTGGTGATGTCACAGTGAGTGCAGTTTCATGTTAAGACTACGAGCATTTAGCAGCATAACCATGAGGTTGTTTTTAGATAGAGTTTTTACATCAGAAATTGTGTCCTTGAGACACTGCCTAAAAAAGGCACTATGGGGGGGTGGCAGCAGCCTTAGCCAGTAGCCAAAATCCCAAGGGTGACAAATGAGGACCATCTCTGGCAAAGTATTGAGGTCTGTTGATCATGTCATCCCAGGCTGACAAATACTGGATCCCCTTAGAATGACACCAGAAGCTAAGCCAATTATTGAAGTCAATCATTTTCTGCTTGTATTGAGGCATCATCCTAGGTGAAGGTAAAATGTTGCTCAAAGCTAGGGATATATCTGCCTAAGATACACAGTCCGACAACTCAGTCATGTCTCTCTTCATATAGTCTAGAGAGGTATGTCTCAAGTCATTCACAGCAACATTGACTATGACGGAGTCATAACAGTACCTGTTGTTGAGAGACTTGAGTGCATGTGTGATATGGTGGATCCTGGTACCTGACAGACAGGAGACCGTGAACTTTTCCTTATCCAGCCTGATGACAGATACATCTGTGTGATTCACAATGAAATCACCTATGACTAATATTTATATATAATATACAGCATAATTTTAACCAAATAGAAAGTAAAATGTATGGTGATATTGCAAAAAAAAAAAAAACATATGAGGGAAAGCTGAAAGTATTAGCTGCAAAGTTAGTAAGTGAGAAAGCAATAGAGAAACAGTGAGGGAAAAAGAGAAATAAAACAAAGTGTTTAAGCTTGGAAGGCATTTCAGCAAATGTTTCAAAAAATACTTATTACATCCAGTGGTATTGTGAAAGTTGGCTTATTTGCAGAGTATGTACATATTTTACATAATTAAAGCAAAATAACTGTTAGAAATTTATTTCAGTATTATCTAGGGTTCAGTGTTTAATCCAATAAAATTTGGTAGTAACGAGTAAGGAGACAGGATGGTTAAGTAAGATTAATCCAGTTGTTTATCTGGCATCATTACATCTGTTCTGGGTATTGAGAAAGATAAAATGTGAGAAGGAGAGCATGGAAGGTAAGTTTTTTTCATGGTAAAGTATGAAGATTTTTGGGATATTGTAGGAATGAAGGAAAAAACATGATGAAATAAAAGTGAAAGTTTAAGAAATATTACAAGAAATGTGACTTATGGAAAATTAAGACAGAGTATACAGGACAAAAGGCATAAATGGTATGAATAGATTATGGAAAATATTTCTATGTAGATCCATGGGAGAACTTGCAGGAAGGAGTTAAACCAGCAATAAGAACAAGGAGTGAAAGATAGGGGAGAGTATGGGACTAGAAAGAGTTACATCACATTGTGTTGACCAAGTTATTTGTAAACATTTCTAGTTTGTAAAAACAGCATTAGGAAAGACAGGGCTAGGTATGTGGACAAGATAAAACAGATGAGCATTCTCTTTTAAAATATACAAGGCTTGTAAGATGAAAGTAGTGGAGAAGATTAGGTTACATATGATCTTATACAAAAAGAAGTAGATGTTATGGACGAGGTTATGATTTGTATGCATGGCACATGTGGAAAAGTAAATGCGAGTAATTATTCTATAATAAAAAAGGGGAAGATATCAATTTTGTGGCAAAATTATGTTATGGATATGGAAAATATGTTGGGAGGGTTTACATTTTCGCATTAATATATTTATTGTAAAACTTGTCACATGTATTTTTGTTTTAAGAAATGCTGAAATATAAATATGATTTTAACAAAGCACCCCTAACTCTTTTTGATAAGTGCCATAGTATCTTTTACATCTATGTCAGCTACCACCAACTCAGACAGTTGGGATCTTGGTCTAACATCTCATGCAGATGGAGCATAGGCAGAAAATGATGCTGGTGAATGAACAGATGTAGGAAGAAGATGGATGACTGCTGGTCTGCCACAGGGGTTGGTAGAAGGCCTTGTTTTATTCACTGCATATCTGTGTAACATATTAGGTTTGGTAATAAGATCAATCTCTCCACAAAAGACACCAAAGCAGACAAGACAGGTAAAGCTAGAGGATTCAGTCTAAAAAGAGATCTGAGTTCTCTCATTGTATCATTTGAGAAGCAGCAGCTATAGCTGAAGCCTGAGAAGTGCACAGAGTTATATCTAGGCCAAGATGACACAGGGACAGTAGTTAACATAGGATGTCAACTTTAGAATACCAATCTAGAAAATGTGTGATTAACAGTGCTAGTATTGTCGGACCACAATGACCAGTATGAAAGAGCACAATGTGGACCAGTAAAATATTAGAGTGCACAGTCTGACAGACAGACTCAGGAGACAAAAAGAGTAATTTTCCCCATTAAAAGGTCTTGTAAGACCCCTTTCTCCCCAAGATGCTATACTGTACCTATTTCTGCATGACATACAGGAAAAAGGGCGTATGAATAATTAAGAACATTTATTTAAAAGTAATTAGGAAGGTTAGGGTTTTCAAAGGCTTTTGTAGGAAAGAGTCTTAAAAGACTTTGAGAGTCTTCCATGTAATAAGGGAGGAGGAGATAAGGTAAAGGTAGACAAGATACTCAAGGGAAAAAAGTGAAGCAAAGAACTAAGAAGGAAGAATGGTGCAAGAATGAGAGGTCAAAGTTATGAGAAGAAGGCATTGGTCCATCCTGGAATTCAATAAGTATATCTTTGCAAAACACAAAGATGATGGATGGATGAAATGATTTCCAAGAATGGGTGGTACACACCACAATTACAGAACTCTTCAAAAGGGTAAAGCATAGCTGGGGCAGTACAGAATGTAGGAAGGACTTTTGCAGTGTGCATGTACAACAAACAGGCAGACTAAATAAACGTACTGCCACCTGAATGTGTGTGTGTGTGTGTGTGTGTGTGTGTGTGTGTGTGTGTGTGTGTGTGTGTGTGTGTGTGTGTGTGTGTGTGTGTGTGTGTGTGTTTGTATTCAATGATCACAATGATATCTAAAATGAATTTTGAAGTAAAAAAAGGCAGCAAGAACATGGACTAAATGAACATATTAGGCAAACACACCCATACCTGACACCAAAACCGTACAATATGCAAACGACTCAACTTTAGTCTGCTCCACCTCTAACCTCCCTGAGCTCCAAACAATGACTCAAACTGCCTTCTCTACCACTGGGAACTGGGTGCTCCAAAACCACCTCTCTCTAAATGCCAACAAACCCAAAATACTACTATTCTCTCCTTCAGAAGTCTTCCCTCCTGATAAAAACTCATTCAAAATGATTAGCCGTAACAACTCTACTATAGAGGTTGTTCCCCTCGCTAAACTATTCAGGGTAACTATTGATGAACACCTAAAATTTGATACTCACATCCAGCAAAACATTAAGAAAATGCATATAAAACCTGGCATGCTATACAGAAACATCCACTTTCTCTCTCCTTCCACCAGACAAACTCTCGCCACTACCTGTCTACTCCCCTCATTAATGTATGGCACTCATCTACTAACAAACATACCTTCCTCTCTCTCCTACAAACTGTAAGTCTGTTATAATAAGATTTCTAAATTTGCAACCAAAGCCAAATGCTCCTCCCATCATTGCACTGCCCTTCATTTGTTAAATTGGCTTGAACTCACCAAGCATCTAGACTATCTACAAATTACTACAGCCCACAGAGTAATATTTCAACCTACTAAATGCCCTGCACTAACCAACATCGTACAACCATACACCCCACATAGAACTCGAAGATCTACTCACCAAAACCTAATCATTGTCCGCAAACCAAACCATCCTGTAGGTCAGCTTCTGCTATCCTTTTCCTTAGCAAAAAAATGGAATTCTCTTCCTTCTTCTCTAAGGACCTGTGCAAACTTTGAAACCTTTAAAACTCAGCTACATTCCTACCTTTCCTCTAATTGGAAATGCAACTGCACTCTCCCCACCTAGCCCACTAATCACCCCACTCCATCCTGAATGAGTAAACTCCTGACTAACACCGAGTACAACCTAAGCTAACTTAAATGTACATATTGTAAATGGCACATTCCACCTTTTCTCTCTACTTCACATAAGTCATTACTCTCACTTTCAATGAAGTCACTACTGCCATCTGAAATATTTAGATGCTATATAACCAAAGAATTATTCCTATTCTCTGACATGAAATGTAATTGGAATTGTAAATGTGTCTAGTTTACTATGCTTGCATCTGTAACTAAACTATGTAATGCGGAGATTTTCTCCCTGGGCCTCCACTGAAAATGGGCTCCCTGAGCCCAGTGGATCTCCCCGGTCATCAAACTGGAAATAAATAAATAAAATAAATAAATAATGAACATATTGCAAAGATAATTGGTTATGCAGATAAAGAAAGATATTAGAAAGTGGCATATATCACATTTTGTAGGCATGCTGAAGGCGTGAGTAATACATCTTTAACAGAAGTAAAGCATGAATCCTCTGCAGGAGCTAACAGCAATCTGAGAAGTATATTAATAGTGCAGTGAGAGTGAGTGGAAGGCATCCCACTAAAATACTGTTATAAAATATAAATAGAAAAAAGAAATAAAGATTTTAAAGTCACACAATATTAGAGGTATGATTAAGTAAACAGCAAGAAAAGTACGTGTAAGTGAAGAAAGGAGCGCAAGTAGGATAAGATGTAGAAGCATTAACATTTTACTAGTGAATACTTTAAAGGCAGTAACAATGAAATAATATGCATAATGTCATATTAAGTATTGATGGATCAGAAAGAAACATTTCATCCCTAATGGTTTTAGTGCCAGAGAACCTTTTCACTCAGCAGACTGTGCAAGTGCATTGGTGAGGAATAAACTTTCCAAAATTTAACACAGCAGTGAGTTAAAACCAGAAACACTTGTAAGACTTTAATGTGTGTGTGTGTGTGTGTGTGTGTGTGTGTGTGTGTGTGTGTGTGTGTGTGTGTGTGTGTGTGTGTGTGTGTGTGTGTGCTAGAGAGAGTAGTCTTAACCTCTCAACAGTAGGGTAAATACCACTTCTGTCTATTACATGCTCCATATACTCAGTTCATGCCCAGCCCCATTTGAATTTAGAGTTTTTATCTCTACTCCTGCAGTCTCTGCAAAAGATTTTACAAATTACTCAAGTATTTTCTCTGTAATTTTCTCCTGTAACAAATAAATTGTCCAGGTGCAACATTACTTCCAATTCTTTCAGCATTTTTATAATGCTTTGAAAAAGGGGGAGGTGCAGAACTGACACCAAATGGTAGTCTGTTATAGACCAATAACCTCATTAAATACTTATCATTAAGTATTACAGAGATTCAGCATCCAGGAAAATGTGCTGAAAAGAAAATGTTAAGTCAGTTTTCAAGCAGAGAGATCCAACATTCAATGTAGCCATTAACTCGTCCATTGTTTTTTTCAAAAACTGTCACACACAAAGAAAAGTGAATGCTTTTCTTCTAACAGAAAAAAAAAATACAAAAACCATTAGCCATCTGTGCCAATTTGTTGCTTTCCCAGAAATATTGCAATTTAGTTCTACTGTTTTGATTCAAACCTTAAAATGTTAGTGTGTAATGTCAATCAAATCATTATTAAAACAGTGGATTTCGAAGCCCACTCCAAATGATTCAACCTCAAATTTACATGAATACAACAGTACTATGACTGAAAACATGATTATGCAGTTTCTAAAAGATTGACAGAATATTTTAAATAAGACATTGTGGGAATGTGCAGTCTAAGTGCAGAACTGATACTGACTGCCTGTTGCACTAGTACCTCAAAACACAATGCGCTACTACCTCAAAATACAATGCACTAATACCTCAAAACACGATCTGCTCAGAGCTATACTTGTAAAATTGTTGTTTTTGGTAGATAAACCTGTTAGCAAGTATCTATCATTTAATGAAAAATGTTGGTGAATCAGGTCCAAGTTTCAGTTTTGCAAGATATATCTGTGCATGAGAGACAGCATATTGTAACCCTTTCCTTATCCAGTTTAATGAAAGGTTCAACTGGGGGTCGCTCTGTGGTGTGAGTCAGAAACCTTAATGACTTTTGTGTGACTCCTAACAGCAGTGTCTGTGGTGCCAGTTGTTAAATGTGCCGATTGGGGAGTGTCTTTGTGCTGCTGAGAGGATAGTCTGTCTGGTTTGTGTCCCACAGGCCTTTGCAGTTTGAGGAGATATTTCTTAAGTACTTCAGCATAGAAAGCCTTATAATTTGGTAAGTAGTATAGAGCTATGTGATGAGAGTGGGTGCAGACAACATGACTGGTATTGATAGTGCATTCAGATACGAAGCTAGCCTTCAGGATTAACATGAATCTATTCCTATCACATGTAGGAACAGTATGAGATGGAAGTAAATGTTTGTCAATGAGCATGAGCCAGTTAGTGCACTGCCCCAGGGTACCTAGCACTAAAATGGAAAGTGTAAGGGCTGACTGTGAGCCTTTGATTACTGCCCCAGGGTACTTAGCACTAAAATGGAACATGTAAGGGCTGACTGTGATCCTTTGATTACTGCCCCAGGGTATCTAGCACTAAAATGGAAAGTGTAAGGGCTGACTGTGAGCCTTTGATTACTGCCCCAGGGTACTTAGCACTAAAATGGAATGCGTAAGGGCTGACTGTGACCCTTTGATTACTGCCCCAGGGTACCTAGCACTAAAATGGATAGTGTAAGGGCTGACTGTGATCCTTTGATTACTGCCCCAGGGTACTTAGCACTAAAATGGAAAGTGTAAGGGCTGACTGTGATCCTTTGATTATTGCCTCAGGGTACCTAGCACTAAAATGGAAAGTGTAAGGTCTGACTGTGATCCTTTGATTACTGCCCCAGGGTACCTAGCACTAAAATGGAAAGTGTAAGGGCTGACTGTGAGCCTTTGATTACTGCCTCAGGGTACCCAGCACTAAAATGGAAAGTGTAAGGTCTGACTGTGATCCTTTGATTACTGTCCCAGGGTACTTAGCACTAAAATGGAAAGTGTAAGGGCTGACTGTGAGCCTTTGATTACTGCCTCAGGGTACCCAGCACTAAAATGGAAAGTGTAAGGGCTGACTGTGATCCTTTGATTACTGCCCCAGGGTACCTAGCACTAAAATGGAAAGTGTAAGGGCTGACTGTGATCCTTTGATTACTGCCCCAGGGTACCTAGCACTAAAATGGAAAGTATAAGGGCTGACTGTGATCCTTGATTACTGCTCCAGGGTACCTAGCACTAAAATGGAAAGTGTAAGGGCTGACTGTGATCCTTTGATTACTGCCCCAGGGTACCTAGCACTAAAATGGAAAGTATAAGGGCTGACTGTGATCCTTGATTACTGCCCCAGGATGGGTCTATATCACATTATCAAACTCTTAAAAGTTAGAATGTCATATGGTCGACACCATATGATCGAACTTTTAAAAGTTCAAATGTTTCAAGGGAGATCTCCATACAGTGCGGAATGGGAAGATTTCCCTTTTCTGCACTTTAGTGCAATCTTGCTGTTGGTATATTTAAAGAGCAGGGGGGTGTGGGGTGTGCAGGGGAGCTTGACCCCCCCTGCTTAAACCATTCAGGTAGGTTTTTTCTTTGGTTTATTTTTTTTTTTTATTACATTTTCGAACTTTTAAAAGTTTGATCATACGGTGTTAACCATATGACGTTCAAACTTTTAAAAGTTTGATTATATGTTACCTCAAAGACCTATTGGCTAGATTAAAGAAACAACAACATACACCTGATATCGAATGGGTGACAGTTAAAGCACAAGTAAGAGGGATCTTTTTGTAAAAAGCTTCATATTATAAAAAAATACAGATTAGAGATATCCGGGAATTGGAAGCTAAAATTAAGACACTTGACCAAGAATTGATTCAAAATTATAATACTCAAACAGAAATGGAATTACTTAAATGCCAAAAAGACCTCTTCTTAATTCAAAATAGTAGATTGACATTTCAGGAACATAGAATGTTAGCGAGGTATGCCAACCATGTTCAAACACCATCAAGGGCATTAGCTAGAATTATTAATCAATCGAGAACAGCAGTACAAATTTCGGAAATACAATTTAAGAATACAATTTACTCTAAAACGGAAGATATTATTAATATTTTTGAACAGATATATACAAATATATATGGTGACCAAAAAGATCTACCCTCACATAGGACCAATGAAGATTTTTTACAAACAATTCATTTTCTGAAAATAGATGATAATATGCAGAAGGATTTGGTTAAACCGATATCTGATGAAGAAGTAATATATATAATTAAACATATGAAATCACATAAAGCACCGGGTCCTGATGGTTTGACGGTGGAATTTTATAAAGTTTTTGATGATATTTTTGGTAAAATACTCTCGCGTGTATTTAACTATATAATTAAGAATAAAATAAATGATCCTCATTTTAATGCCTCAAGAACTATTCTTATACCTAAAGTTAATTCTGACCCCCAAAACCCTGACAATTATAGACCAATATCATTAATAAATGTAGATATGAAAATTTTGACCTCTATTCTAGCCAGTAGATTAAAAAAAATAATGAATAAAATAATATCTAAGGAACAAGCCGGTTTTATGGCAACTAGACAAACTAGTGACAATACACTTACACTTCATACACTGATAGCTTATGCTAAACAGAAAAATCTTAATATTTATGCGCTTATTATTGATGCACAGAAGACTTTTGACAGGGTTGACATAAGTTTTTTGTTTGATACTCTACCATATTTTAATATATCCCAAGAATTTGTTCGAGTATTAAAAATCTTATATAGCAATCCTTATACAACTTTATACATTAATAAAATGTTCTCTAAAAGAATACAGATTAAAAATGGAACACATCAGGGTTGTCCCCGTTATTATTTAATATATATCTGGAACCCTTATTCTTATATATTAAACAGAAGGTATGCCATAATGCCCCAATAATTTATGGAACAAAAATATCAATGGCGGCATTTGCAGATGATCTCAATATATATTGTACAACTCCAATTTCAGACACTAAAAAACTATTAAAAGCAGTGGATGACTTTGCAGAAATATCTAATTATAAAATTAATGTTAAAAAAACAAATATTTTCCCCTTAAGAACTCCCAAACCTTTCTCGCTTTTGCCACTGGTGGGACAGGTAATGTTCAAAGATAATATTAAATACTTGGGTATTGTTTTCTCTACAGATGATAAAGATTTTTATACTATTAACATTAAAACAGTTTGGGATCAAATAATATCTGACTTTGGGAGATGGAATAATTTAAGATTACCAGTATTGGTGAAGGTCTCAATTATTAAAATGAATATATTACCAAGATTATTATATATTTTTAGATCTGCTCAAGTAGCAATTTCGAAGAAATTTTTTAAACAAATTCATAAAGAATCGGCTAAATTTATTTGGGAGCCAAGGAAAACAAGGATATCGTATGATAAATTAATGACACCAAAAAATAGAGGGGGATTGGATTTACCAAATTTTGAAATTTACTATTTAATAATAAACTCTAATGGACTCCTAAGAATTGCTAATTATGATGTATGTAGCACTAAGTGGGCACCAACATGGGTAATCTTGAATTATAAACATATATTAAATTTGAGTATTAATCCTAAAGCATTACCCTTTCTAGGAAAAGATAAGCTGAAATTATATGGGATAATGGACCACATTAAAGTATATATAACATCTATAAAAAAAATTTATTTCCATCATTAGATCTTGCTCAACATATGATGGTTTTTCAACCCTTTCATAGGAACCCTAATTTGAGATTAAATAATCAATTAATAGATCTTAAAAAATTCCCATTAATAGTTAATTTAACTTTAATTGACATTTACATACATCTCAAATTTTCAGCTAATCAAATAAGACAAGAATTAAACTTACCTAAAAATTATCTAGTTATATTGAGACAAATTAGGGAACTCTCTATAAGCTACTTTAAAAATTTTAAACCCAGAGATGAGGATTTAACCAAATGCTCAAATTTGTGGCAAGCTCTTCAACAAGATGTTAAATTTATAACCGTATCAAATAAATTAATAAAAGAGTTTAAATTTCAGGATAAGGTTCTTTTATCAAAATATTGGAAAGAGAAAATCCCACTGATAGAAGAAAGTCAAATAATAAAAGCAATAGATTTGACAACAAAATTTATCTCTCTTCAAAAGTTGATGTATACTCAGCTTATGATATGGAATAATGCGTATTATACATGCCTTAGCCTGCATATATTCAATTCTAAAAACTCCCCAGATTGTCCATTCTGTAAAGACCAACCTGCTGATCTTCTTCATATGTTCTAGAGCTGCAAATGCATTTATAAACTTTGGAACTCTTTAAAAATACAACTTCAAAAGATGGGTTATCAAAGTACAACACTTTCATGGAAATTTATGATTTTGCATATCCCTCCAAAAGAACTTTCTAGACCACAAAGTATCATAATTATTAATATCTTCTTATTAATGAAACTATATATAGCTACTAATTGGTTAAACCCATCCCAAACTTTATGGGATAACTTTAAAATTCTAGCTATGAGACATATATTAGCCCACAAATTACTTCTACGTCAACACAATAAAAATATCAATAACCCAAAAATATGGGAACAAGTGTTTAATATCATATTAGCATAATATTTTAAACCTAAATCTATTATGAGTTATTTATACTCTGTAAGAGAACTTTGTAACAACAAATTGTGTAATACTTGAACTAATCTCAATTATTTTTATATCTTTTTGTATAAACTGGTGTTGCAGGTGGAAGCATTCATGTAAATATTGTATATATGTTATGGTGTGATTGTTAGATACATTAGTTGGTTTTTATTTTCAATCCTGTATTTGTTTGGAATTTGTATTGAAAATGATAAAACAATAAAGATTTATTATTGAAAAAAAAAAGTTTGATTATGTAATATAGACGCCCCAGGATACCTAGCACTAAAATGGAAAGTGTAAGGGTTCAATATGATCCTTTGATTATTATGCATATAGTAGGTAGGGTGGTAAAATCAGCTAACTAGAGATACCGGATATGAGGACCTAGAAAAATTCCAATTTAATAGCAGAGAGGTGAAAATAGCTAGCTAGCATTATCTGATATCGGGACCTTCAAAAAGTACAATTTGATTGCAGAATCAAGGAATGAGTCTATTGGCCAGAGAAAAACTTTTAACACAAATGTTTAACTTAAGATATTATAAATCATTTTAACTAAGCTTATCTCTTTTTCACAACTAATGATGTTTCCAAAAGAAAAAAATTGCAATAGTGTCATAAAGCATATTTTAACAAATAAAATGATTTCTTGTTAGTTTTAAGCAAATGGCCTATAACTTTAGTGTATTTTCCTCAGATACTTTGACATGGAGCATGAGATAAAACTGCTAAATAATTTTTATTTTAATTTTTAAGCCAGTGAGACAGAATATTAAGTGATTAGAGACCAGCAGCGTTTGACACATTTATTCTTTTCTCATGTTTTTCATAATGTTTACTGCCTTTAACTTGATGTAAAGAGATATGATATTTGCAGCTGATTAATCAAGTATCTGGTAAAACATATTAGTACTACATAACACATTCATTCAGTTTCTTTGAAGCCTGTCTAATATATTAAATGATGAACATGACATATCTAAAGTCTGAAAGGTGTTTCTTAATGTTTAAAACTTTCATGAATAGAGGGATAACAGAAGAAGATGAACAGCAAAGTTGGCAGCTTATATACGAGTTGTATTTCTTTAGAAACATCAAACCAGTGGATTTTAAATATTTTCCCATGAACTTTGAATGGACATCAAGAGACATCCTCAGGAGAAGAATCCTCCTAAATTTACTTTACTTCACATCGTCATCATCATCATCCTCAGTAAATTCAGAGGAAATGCATCACACGGCTGAAGAAGGGAGTATTTTCCATTTACAAGTGAAATAAAATGTCCTTTCAAAATGTTTTGTTAAACTATGTAAAAATATGTCTTACCGTAAAAGGTGATATTCTGTACAATGAATTACATTTCCTAGTGAAAATAATGTAATTTATAAGGTATTAAATCAATGCTTGTAAAAAGGCAGCAAACAGGGAATTTATTAGATAACTAATCCAAATGCAGTTTAAGCTTATAATAGGGAAAAGAATAAAGAATTATTCTCATGAAACCACTATATACACTGCCTCCTCATCTTCAGAATATCAGGCAGCATTTAACCTGCCCAGCACTGAGCATTTACACAACGTCTTGTCCCAAACTACGAATTGCTTCTGTTTATTTCTGCATTGTGTGTGTGTGTGTGTGTGTGTGTGTGTGTGTGTGTGTGTGTGTGTGTGTGTGTGTGTGTGTGTATGTATGTGTGTGTGCATACACACACATACACACACACACACACACACACACACACACACACACAGACAGACAGACAGACAGATAGATAGATAGATAGATAGATAGATAGATAGATAGATAGATAGATAGGTAGATAGATAAATATATAGATATGCCTGCATCCTCAAAAAGCACTGACATATGGAACATTCTGGATTTGTTGCTGTTATAATTAACTATGAAATACCCTTAGGTTGTCCTCCTATCCTCAAATGCAAAAAAAAATATGCATCTTGAATTTTTATCAAAAATGTAATGTTATTTATCTGTCATAACATAAAAAACTTAAAAAGGTTATATAAAACATATTTCTTTGTAAACAAACCACAGACTTCAAAATACTGCCCATTGATGGTTTTGGTAGTTTTTACATTTATTTGTCTAACGATAGCTAATAGCTACACTTTTACTATAAACTGATTGCTCTGCAAATGTTGCAGTTTGTTAATTACTGGTGGTCATTCTGATCTGACTTTGACCTACCTAGGAATACTGGTATGTTTTCACTATCTTACAAAAATTTCAGGACGAGTTGACACTCAGCTTCATATAACATACTGTATGAGAAAACAGTAATAAACTTAGCAATGAGATTGCAACACCTACAATGTGTGAATGCCATTCTCTATGTGTCCAAATGTTTTTGCTATAACTTTTAAAGTGACAGATATCAGTTTTTTAGTGCTGATTTCACAGAAAGATGGTAATGGCATGATTCATGTATATACCACATTTGTCACCCTGAAAAAGTGGCAAATGAAACAAATGGCAAAAATGAGTCCATATAAAAAGCCAGGTAAGCCTACTTAGGAACATAGGACTACATATCTGGAAGAGACTGACATTTGCTACTAAATGTATCAGAAAAGTATGGCATGATGTTTACCTGCTGCACACAGATGACAATTTCAGATACATTTTTGTTTTCATTTAATGCTTGGTGTTGCTTACATTTAATTTTGGTGGGGCATCTCAACCATAAATTCAGTCACAAAAAAAACTTTCTCAGGAGAAATATATATATGAATAATACTTCTGATGCAATGACAAATTAGTGCACATATATATTTATGACAGCAGTTTTACTTGCAAAGTGATGAGACGTCAAGTGACATCTACGCCAGTAGAAATAAGGTATCATTTATAATTTCAGGCTGCGATATATAATTTTATGAGGTACATATTTATCTGTGTAAGGAAAGGAAAAAATCATATTTGCTCTGAAATTAATTTAAAGACATCTCTATTAAGATTGATGTGGAATTTTTATTACTATAATAATGTAACACTCAAAGTCAAAATATACATCATACCATCCCTATGTTCATAAAATATTCAGCCTATAGCAACAAAAATCTAATAAGTGCAATTCTATGTACATGAGGCTGTTTTACAGGCTGAGCTTCATGCAAAAAAGAGGATAAGTAAAATTATTTTAAAAAATTATTATATGCCTTGGTGTCATCCCACATTGCATTGATCAATTTATCATGAAGCATATTAGTAACCATGGAAACAAGAAGACCAAGAACCACAGGGATGCCAAAAAAAATGCAACACCCACTTGGAAGAATGGAACTGGAACACACAATGGTATTGAAAAACATTTAAACAAGCACAAAATGTATTTTCCATATTGTTTGTATACACAAGATTTATCACTTGTGTACAGATGCCTTTAAACTTCTTCATACGTTAAAGGTATTTCCACAAAATGACATTCTGCCATATTGGAGAGCATATGAAGTTGTGGCAGACAGAGACCAGACTCTCAGTTCATCGTGCAGAAGATACTCTCTAAATGATCATTTTAGATTCTGAAGGATTTCTTTGTAAAATTGCAGTAAACTAATTGACTGAATTCTAGAAAAGAAAATCCAACTTCACAGCTTAATGGAATGGGTTATTTAGTCACATACCTTGCTTAACCAAAGTGCTCACCTAAGATAAAAGGAGCACTCATCATTATTTGTGAAACTCTTGTGCAGAGCAGATAAAGTACAGTTGTGTAAGTTGAACTTACCATAACAGAAGATATTCAAATGATCACTCCTGTAGTAGCGGTAGCTATATGGGTTACATGCTGCCAAAAATATAATAGCCAGCCAGTATCCAAAGCTTTGAGGTACCACCCATATGCCCGAACTGTCAAGCTGCTCTGGCTGAGCTGACTAAAAGACACATTTTGGCATGAAGCCCTTTCTGAGCTTTCCGGCAAGCAGAAAAAGGGAAGCTGAGCCCTGAAAATACTACACTAGGAACAACAAAACATAAATGTCTAGATCCTGGCATAAAAAAAACACACCAAGAAAGGTGGAATGGAGGGAGTGACTACTGCAGCAGTGACCATTACAACATCTGGTGATATGATACGTTCAGCTTATACAACTGTACTATGTTCATCATACTGACCACTGTTGCAGTAGCCCTAGCTATATGGGTAGATTACCACATTTGGGTGGTGGAAGAAGAGTCCAGAAATACCTGCAGAATGATCCTAGCAAAGATGACCTGGACCTAGAAAAGGAATCAAGCTTATAGTGCTTTGTAAAACCACGCACAGAGGACCAAATTACGGCTTCTGGAATTTTTCTAGAATTTCTAAAATTCAACTGTTTCCAAAAAGCCAAAGATGAAGCCAAGGCCCTGGTAAAGAGGACCTTGAACCTGCCTGGAATGGTTTTGTTATGGTGAATATAACAAATGTTAATAGTCTTAGTAAAAAATTTAGAAATTGTTTGTTTGTTCTTCTAACCTTCAGAAAAAATAAAAAATTGATCCGAAGATCTGAGAGATATAATTCTGTCAAGATAATATCTGAGTAGTCTGCGGACATCAAAGATATGGAGTATCCTTTCTCCCTTATTTTTAGATTCAGTAAAGAAAACAGGGAAATGGGTATTTTGTCTTAAAGTAAACTTGGATAAAACTTTAGGCATAAAAGAAGGATTAGTTCTCAAAGAACCCCTGTCCTTATGGAAAATGAGGTAGGGTTGACTCACCATAACAGCTTGCAACTCAGATACCCTTCGTTTACAGGTCAGAGCAATCAGTAAAGCTGTTTTCCATGTTAAGAACCAAAAGTCAGCCAATTAGTTGGTTCAGATGGAGCGATTTTTACCTTCACTAATACAAAATTAAGATTCCATGGAGGGGCCACCAGTTTACTTTGGGGCCTCTAATGCAAAACCCATTTCAAGAACATTTAACTTCAGACAGCCTTGAAAGAGAAGGATCTGTCGGCACACATATGCTTAAATGGCTGATAAATAAACCTTGATAGGGGAATAAAAAAGGCCATAGGATAGTAGCTCACACAAATTTTGTAAAACCAGAAACCAACTAGCACTGAATGGGTGCTGGTTAAGTTGCTGGCACCAATTAGAAAACCATTTCCATTTGCTGAAATATAACTTTCTTGTAGCAGGAATTCTTGCCTCCATTAGTACCTGCTACATATCCTCAGTAAACAAATGCCTAAAAGGAATTAAGACCATATCATCCAGGCTGTCAGTTGAAAATGATTGATGTTGGAGAGTATCAAGCACCCCCGTTCTTTTGTGAGTAAATCTAGTCTGTGAGAAACTAATGGTAATTGCCTCTCTCCATTTCCAAAAGCAGGGAGATCCACAGTTGTCTAGGCCAAAACGGAGTCACCACAATGATCCTAGGGGATTTCTTCTGAATCTTCAGAAGTACCCTGAATGTTAATGAAAACAGTGGAAAAGCATACAGGAACATTCATATCCAAAGAAAAGAAAAGGGATCTATCTTTCAGACCTTCTTGCATAGAATCCTGGAAAATAATATTTCCATTTGATTGTTCAGAGAGGAGGCAAAAAGGTCTATCTGAGGAACTCTCCAGAAATGGAGCAAATATTGGAAGACCCTGATCCAGTTTCCATTCATGAGGGTCTCTCCTGGTCCTGCTCAGCTTGTCTGCCACACAGTTTTGCTCTGACAGTATGTAGGATACCTGTAGAAGTGAGTTTGTCTTGGGAAGGTATATTGCAAGCTAACATGGCTAGTCTGCAAAGGGGGTGCAACCTGGTTCCACCTTGCTTGTTGATGTACCACATGACTGTGGTATTTGTCTAAAACCACTTTGAAGAGGTCCCAGGGGCGAAAGATGGTTCAGAGAGTTGACTGCCTTGATCAGGGCAAGCATCTCCCAGATATTTTTGTGCCTGTGTCTGTCCTTGATGTCCCACAGACCCCCCCCCCTGCATGTTTATCCCTTCTGAAACTGCTCCCCAATCAAAGTATGAAGCATTTATGGTTACTAGCTGCTTTGGAGCAGGGAGGGAGAAGGGGAGATCTGCATCTAATGATATCAGTTGTCTCCACCAAAAGATTTCTCTTCTGACAAACCCTAGTAATGAGATTTGAAAAGATGAATCGTACTGATGCTGGGATGAAAGAGATTTCTGATTCCACTGTATCTTTCTCATGTGGAGTCTTGCTGGGGGTATCATAAGAATAATAAATGTCATGAGACCCAAATTCCTTGTAGTGACTGAATTCTGAGTGGAAAACCTTAGAAACAGATATAAATAAGGATTTATTTGTTTTTTTTTTACTGTGGAAGAAAAGCTCATTGAACTGAGGTGTCTGGTTGACATCCAAGGATCATAAACCTGTGTGAGGGAGTCAAGAAACAATTTGACTGTTCTCTTGGAATCCCAGCTTGTGTAAGAGACTTCACACCCAAGAGAGAGATTCCTGACAGTTTGAAAAAGACTGCAAAGATAAACAAGTCATCTAAATATGGAAATGTGTACACCCTGTAGCTTGCAATGAGCTATAACTGAACCTAGACACTTTGTGAACACACGTGGCCTCACAGGAAGAAACCATAGATAAAACATCCTTCATACTTTCACAATTTGTCAGAAGAAGCTTTAACATATGAACCTGACACTTCAACATTCTGAAAACCAAAGTTGCAGAAGTATACACTTTTTTCCCATACCTATCAATAACTTTCCCGTCCTTATCAGAAGCCACGGCCAGCCTTAGACATAGGCAAACTTGGAGACAGCCTAGGGCGCCGTATAACTGGCCTTGTAAAGGGTGGAATTTTATGTATTTATTTATTTATTTTAACAAATGTACTTTTTTATTTTGAGATCTTCTCGGCACCCTATCTCTGAGTGAAGGGCGCCGAGAAGATCGCAAGATAACAAAACCATAGGGCGAAGGGAAGGGGGAAGCGCCCTCCCACTTTTATAGCATCAGGCTGGCTTCAACAAGTTAAAAAAATATATATACATTCTGCCGTCACACGTCAATGAAGTGAGGGGTTAAGGTCATCATGCGTGCATGTGTGGCTGTTCAGATCCAAAACAAGGTAAGTGAAAGTGTGAGTCTATGTGTAAGTTAAGCCATTCATTTCTGTATGCAAGAGAAAGTGTGTGCGGGTATGTGTTTGTATGTAATTTAAATTAGTCGTTCTGTTAGTGTGTGTGTGTGTGTGTCTGTGTGTGTGTGTGTGTGTGTGTGTGTGTGTGTGTGTGTGTGTGTGTGTGTGTGTGTGTGTGTGTGTGTGTGTGTGTGTGTGTGTGTGTGTGTGTGTGTTGCTGTGTGAGAGAGTATGTCTGTGTTACTTTGTGGGAGCGTAGGTGTGTATATGAGTGCGTCTGTGTGTTGTTCCTGCTTGTTGTAACTTGTTTTGAGCCATCACAGTTAGGAAGAATAAATTAGCAAACAAAAAAAAAAGTTGTAGAGAATTAAGTACCTTTCAAGAAAGCAGCTATAATATCCAAAATACGACAAGAAATGCACAAACACGGCTAAAGCTGTGGTAGTTTATTCAGAGAATACAGAGTAAGTGCTTTCATGTCCATTTAAATGGAAGTTGAGATGGAATGCTTATGAAGTCTGAAGAAACATCATTTGGACATAAAAGTGCTTACTCTATATACTGTGAATAAACTACCACAGCTTTAGCTGTATTTGTGCCTTTCTTGTCATATTTTGGATATAAATTAGACAAACAACCTGCTGTCTAGGTGGCATGGAGTATGTAAAAGTTTTAGTCTTAAGTTAGTAATCTAAATTCAGCTAGTATGACTAGGTATCAGAGGTACCAACTAGAGAGATGTGTGTAAGTGGTCAAACCCAGTTCACCCACCTTGGTGAAAGGAGTGAGGTACAGTCTGCTTGTTTATTGCCTTTTAGAAGAGCTAAAGTAAGGAAACAACCCCAAAAGGTGATCCAGGGAATGGTAATTATGCACAAAGTAGGTAGTCACTACTGAATCCCCCAGTATACTTCAATGAATAAGAAAATCCTAAACAGTAAAATACCTGCAGCACAATATCCCCAATCAAATATAGACAAATCATTAAAAAAGACACATAACACTGCAATGGTGCTGATATATTAACTAATACAAACATCTAAGCACATATTTATGCAGGCTAACAAGCCGTTCTGCACCCTATCCCACCACACACAACTGTTAGCAAATTAGTTTGTCTCTAAGGTTACACAAAATCAGAGATTAGTGTACTATGAGGTTAACCCTACTGAGAGTCCCTTCTATATGTAATTTTTTTTTTGTTTTTTACAGTTTTAAAGTCTGTGTGAATCTTTGCAAGACATTCGCTCCTCTTTCCTAAAAAACTTTCTGGTTTGGGCTCATGCCTGACAGATGGGAAAAGCCTAGTGCCCTGGTATTTTCCTCAAGAGTCATTTGATAAGTTTTGTTCAGGATATGCTATGAAAAAGTAAAAGTTTACAATGTAGAGTGGAATAAAGATTTTTGTAATTTGGTTAAGTATATTATTCCGGAGGAATCTTGTATTTTATTACCTGTCCAATTTCTGATCAAAAGGTGAAAGTCCTACAGTATGCATTTAGTTTTGTTGGCTTTTACTCCCTTTCTTAAGTTTTATAGTGTTTTAAGTATATAATTTGTGACCGACGTTTAAATAATATTTTTCTCTTGGGTACTAAGAATGCTGCCGCTATTGTCTTCCTTAATTACATTTAAGACTGTGTCACCGGACAACGGGCTGTTGTCTTAGTGGAGAAAACCTTGTGTTAGAGGTGCAGTGTTCAAGGGTCAGTCCAAATTTCTTGTCACTGCCAGTGTGGATTTACATATTCTCCTTTTGTCTGTGGGGGTTTTCGCTACCCCCCTCAAAAATGTATTTACTGTTTTTATGGTAACAGTAAATATATTTTGGGATGTGTGTGTGAACTTAAAGTGTGTGCTAGTATTGCTAACTGGTTTATTCTGATATCCAGTCTTGTGTTTTACAATTTGTAGCAAAATAGAGTGAGGCGTTTGTTGTCGTGTATGGCAGCTGGAACTTGAGTTGAACCAATGTCTTGACTATAATTTCAGCGATGAACATGGTCTACTGAGCTCTGCTTTTCCCACCACTGTCTTACCCAGAGGATTATTATTGCCTGCATTCTTTTCAAGAATTTTGAATGTACAAGCAGTATTTTGTTTTGTGTTTTTATTGTAAATTCATCAGTTTGCTTTTTGTTTTCTGTATAATATTGCTATTTGGGGATCCCCTCCCCATGTTTTGCTTGTATAAAATGGCTTTTGGTCAGTGGAATTACCTGCTTGGCAATACTGAACTAAATGTTGAGAATGTGGCGGGAGCTGATTTGTAGGGCATGTATCCGATAAAGTCATTTCTTTCATTTTGACCCATGCAAGGGTAGCTTTGGATTCCTGAGGAGGAATTGCACTAGACATCGTTTTATATATGTCAGTGGAGCAGCAGGTAGCAGGCTCATCATTGGTGCTAGAAGACACGGCACCTATTGAAAATAGTAAGGGAAGACGTTTTGCTCTGCCAAATTTCCACTAGTAGTAATGCCACTCCTGGTGTCCCCTGAAAAGAGGCCATTAGCCTAGTAGGACTAAAGGTAAACATTTAAAATGTTTGTGGTCTTTGTATTTTATGTCAATGAAACTGTAACCTTTTCACTATGCATGGCTTTAATATTTGTTTTTGGTGGATGTTTAGAATTTATTTTTATAAAAAATCTTTTTTTCCCCCCGTTGGAGGTACATAGTTCAAGTGCATTTCTACTGGCATATAGCTTTGCATGTGTTAAAGGTGTGGTTTTAATGTAATAGGTATATTAATAGTAGGTGTGGAGTATCATTAATTACCAAGGAGAGCTCTGATGTGTTTAACATTCTTCTGGAGTAATGTTGACTTTTTTTTTAAATCCCCTTTTGCATTTATTTCTGATTCTTGTATTATTGTGCAGTATTGTGTGTGTTTTGTCTGTCTCACTGTTATGGTTTTGTATTACTTGCATTCCCCTTCAAGTTATCGTAGATTAGACTTTGGTTCTCACTGTAGTAACATAACATCATGGCATAGTTATTGAGGTTTCTGCTACACATCTCCAAGGTCTGTGGTTAGTTTCTGATCTCTGTTCCTTTCTCTGCGCAGATTTCCATATAGATAGAGAAGAATTTTGGACTGCCGTCAGCTTTATCTAAGGGAGGGTTTTGTGTGTGTGTGTGTGTGTGTGTGTGTGTGTGTGTGTGTGTGTGTGTGTGTGTGTGTGTGTATGTGTGGAGTAATATTGGTGGATTGTAATTACAGAAGTCTTGAGTGGCCTTTTATTTTTGACATTTTTTTGAAATGGGTAGTTATTGCTTCATATATTTTGTTTCATTGCTTATTAAATGAATGCTTAAAACTACAAATTTAAAACATTCTAACAAGCGGTACTGTAGTATACAAGGAATATAATTCAATGCAAACAGGAAAGTGAATCAAAGAATAAATACATGTATGCATGGCCCTGAAAATGCGTGCAAGGAGTCTGTTTTGAAAACAGCCCTAAGGTAAACTCAATTCTCCACTAGCCAGATGCATTTCTGTGAATGTGGGTTTTCATGCTGTTTCAATGAATGTGAGTTTGCCATTTAGTGTAAGTTTCAAGGGCAGAGAACTTTACTGCTCATGCTAAGTCTTTCTTCATTGTGAGACTGTATTGTTTATTTAGCAAATGGCTATTTGTGTTTGTGGTATTTTATTTCAATATTTATTATCACTGTAGAAGCAAATAAGAGAACAGTATGCATGGTAACTGGTGAGAAATAACCAAATAATGGAACACTGGAGTGGCTGAGGAGGGGGCTGATTCTGGGGGGAGGGGGGTTGCTGCTGGAGGGGCTGCTGGGGGCAGGGGGGTTTCTGCTGGAGGGGCTGCTCTGGGGATGTAGTCTATTACCCTGCTAGGGCCTTATTTGACCATGATCCGGCTCTGCTATTTAAAGTAGAAAATACATATGCAAAGGTAGTTGCAGTTTAACTACATTACAAGGTATCTTTTTTTCCCTATGTATTTAAATAATTTAAGGAAATGACTGGAGTGGCTTTCATGGGGAATGACTCTGTGGGTGTGGCTGAAATAGGGGTATTTCATGAGTGTGGTGTGGGTGGGGCTTAAGGGGCACCAGAGCACTACTTCACCTAGGGTGCCATTTCAGCTAAGGCCGGCCCTGTCGGAAGGAGTAGGATTGGAATTAATTAAGTACTTGGGAGTAGTGGGATCAGCTATGGCTATAGCTCCTGAGTCAGGTTTGGAAATACTGCATAAAAATCTAAAAGACTGAGGAACTATATTCATCCTATCTGTCTTTCAAGGGGCAGCTGGCTGACCAACAAAAAAACTGCACACAGTAACACATACATCCTCTGAAGATGACAGAACAGGAGGAGTGGATGTAGGTTCTGGAAATCCTTCTGCAAAACTCATAGTATTTTTTGAAGGACTGAGAAACCACAGTGTGCTCCTACTGAAAACACTGGCACATTCTCGCAACAGTCTTAGAGAAAAAGAAATCCCCACAGGGAGAATCAGAAACTGAGCTCTACTCTGAATCTGAATAAGAAATCTGAGGAACAAATCTTGAACCAGACCCCACATCTTCATGTGCATACTCAGAATCTTGAATCTATTCAGGAAAAGAGGGATCCCTCTCTTTTCTACCAAAAACTACTTTACAAGAAGGATCCATAGCTTGAATGAATCTCTGAGTCAGACTCTGTAAACTACTCGTGTCTAAAGAAATTTGAGGAGGAGATATGTTCTTGGTTTTCTGTTTCTTTTTGACAGGAAAAATGGAGCCAACCATGCTAGTAATGACAGCAGTTGCTTCCCCAGGGATAGCCAACAGCATTCTGGCACAACAAGGAAAATTTTCCTGTTCTGCCTTCCAGGAGCAACAAGAATGGCTCTCCCTTGACCACTCATGGGACTCCAACAGCCACAGACAATGTGGCTAACCTCAGTTCATGATGGCTGTTGGTGACAGGGTAAAAGAAGAGTGGTCTGAAGTGCAACAAGTGGCCACAGCAGAGTCACCCACCAGCGGCTGATCCAAATTGCTAGTACAGTTTGATGGCAAAAACTGTTTGCTTAACCTTTTCTTTTTGTGGATGGAAGAAGGACTGACCATGGGACTGATAGGACAGTCTCAAGACAGTCTATTAAAGCCTATTAAAGCACAACACCCATTGCTTTAAAATAACTTTCCTGAAGAGCAAAGTAATAAAACAGCAATAAATTTAAGAAAATGGAAGTTTTTCTTCAAAGGTAACTTATCCGCCAAGAAAATGAGGGAGCAACCCAACAGAGAATCCTCAAAAGCCTGAAAGGCATATACTGTCTGGTGGCAATAAAACTCTGAATGGCTTTGCACCTAAACTGGTCTTTTAGTTAACTCAGCTTGAGCTGCTTAACAATTTGCACATGGAAGGTGTCCTGTAGCTTTAGAAACTGATCTTTTCAGGATATAACCCATAGAGCTAAGGCTTCTGCAGCAGTTTTCAATATAATGAACATCTAAGAAGAAGAGAGCATGGATTAGGGCAGGTGGACATGAGAATAAATTATTTTTTCAAATAAATCAGAGGCCACTGCATCACCAGAGATAAATAAAACAAAAACAGGAGTCTGTGTGCAGGCTAGATAGTATTTTGCATGTGGAGGACTAAATGCATGGAAGTATTTTACATGCAGTATAATTTCTAACACTACCTGGGTCAGCTGAAGATTTTGGAGAGGTATATTTTATTATTTATGAAACAAGAGTTAACGTACCATTTCAAGGAGCCATGTTCTCTCTTTTTTGTTAATGTTGAAACAAGCCAGGTTTGTTCTGGTAAAGGTAGATTGTTTGAATGCAAGAAGTATAAATAGAATTAACAATTAAGGTTCAGGGGGTTGAAAAGAGTTGACTTCATACCTCACAAGTTTTCTTCTCCAAAATATGACAAAAACACATACCTAGTTGGTAAAATATATAATATGGGATCAAACTGGAGAATAGAAGTGCAATGCACAGTGAAGATTAGATAAGCAGTGCTACTGAAATTTTGCAGTTTACAAAGTATCATAAATTACTGCAAACACATTTCTAAATTTTATTGGGCTATAGGTAAATCTCCCATGAAAAAGTGTACTGTGAAAGTCCAGTAAAACTATTTTTATTCCACAAAGCTTTCAGGTAACAAATCCTTCTTCAGTGTGATACAAGATGCTAAGAACAGTAAATCTACTTAAATTCTCAGAGACACAATTAAAACATTTAAAGACATATACAAAAAGGGCACTACAATTGCATCTGCTTCCTTTTTAACACTGGCTTAATGCTTACAGCTGCATTTAGCCCAGGTAAGTTATCAGCACTAAGACGTAGTATCCATTTATATTCTGCTATTTCTAACCTTTTATTAATATCACCACTTCTTTTATTTGGATAAATTACTTGCACAACCCTAAACTTAAACTTATGATCTAAACCTTCATCTAACTGATGTTTATAAAGAGCATTAGTAGGATTTTTTGTCTAAATATCTGATAAATGTTCTGTTACCCTATCTTTAAGTCTTTTACTACAATTTCCTATATAAAATGACTTACATATCTCACAGGTTGCTAAATAAATCAGATATTGTGTAGTACATGTTGCAAAACAATTAATTTTAAATTCTCTATGCATAACTGGATGTACAAAAATGGTGTTTTTGAGTATTTAAGTAGATTTACTCTTATTAGCATTTTGTATCACACTAAAGAATGGTTTGTTAACTGAAGGCTTTGTCGAATAAAAATAATTTTTTCAGACCTTCACAGTGCGCTTTTTTCATGGGCTGTTTTGCTGCTGTGTAGTGGACTGTGTTTACATGTTCCTTTTCTTTTTTTTTTTTGTGGCTATAGGGAAATTTGTCATTTTCCTATACTATAGGTTAATTGAGTGCTGTGCATGGCATATATATGGCACAATCTATACTGTCACGAATGTAACCCATGCATTCAATGTTGTCAAATAGCTGTGTATGTACTGTGTGCATCACTGGCACAGGTGTCACACATGCATCTGGTATAACACCTTAATGGGAGTTCCACACATTCAGACACTAAAGTTTATCCAACAAAAAGAAAACCTAGGTATAGCCAATAAATTGTGTGGGAGCTCACTGTGGCAATGGTGTCACACACCAGTTACACGTCACTGGAAGATGTGCAGGGTGGTATATGAAGAAGGGTGCATTGTAGTTGGTTATTGGTGTGATGAAGGCTGTGAACTATGGATGTATTATGGCCTTTCATGAGTATGCTCTGCATATACTCAGGAGTTGTATTACATACAAGGGAGTAGTCACCACTGTGGGCACATGCTGGTGTACATCCCACATATCATCTGCCATAGCACACAGATCATATAATACTTGGTCTGCTAATAGGGGTGTGATGTCTACATTATCATTGGGTTGTGCATTTGTTTTCATAATGTAACAAATCCCCAATGTTTTTGTTTCCCCTCATGTGTTGTCATGGTTGTGGCAGCAATCTTTGGTGTGTGTTGATACTGTCTGTATTATACTAATATCACAGTCTGAGTCAATGACTGCCCACAATCTATAGTCCTCCAGACAGCTGTTTGGACACAGGATGTGGATGTCATTCTTGACTTCTCTGGCTTAAATAATGGACAGAAAAGGGCCTAGCAGACAGCCCTGATGTAAAGATTTGATCACTGGACTTGAGATATAGGTCACTTCACACATTTCAACATATATAGATGCCATGTATGTGATCCAGTAGTCACTTGGTGATATAGGTGTTTATGGCCACTTCTGACAGTGATAAGTTAATACCTCAGTGTGACTTTGTGTCAAATACCTTAGCCAGGTCAAGTTCCACAGAATGATAGTCTTGTCATCATGCATGGTCTCAATGAACTTCTTGAGGACATCTAACAGATATAACAGACATGGATGTAGCATTAACAATTCACACATGTCTTTAGCACACAGCTGAGATATTACCAGTGTCTATTTAGAAAAGGTCTAGGATTACATGTTGGTTTACCTCACAGATGAGTAGAGTCAGGATGTGCATGTCATTCTTGACATCTCTGACTTAAATAATGGACAGAAAAGGATACATGCATGGATCAGGTGCTGCCCTCCCCCTTCAGATGGATGCATGTTGATGTACACCCTCCTACAGGAGCGCATTTCATCTGGAGGGTGTGTTGAAGTTTGGATCTAACCATGTCAGGTAGGTGTATGTTCTGAATCATGATATAGGCAATATCTGATGTTGTCACAGCCCATTGATTCTATGTGATAGGCCTGGATGAAGGTAAGACAGTGCATACTGCCTATCTTGATCTGGTCTAGGGTTTTGCCACAATCACCCACTCAGGTATTATTGAAAAGCTCTCCCAGCTGAGGATTAACCCATACATCACTAGATGGTTAACCAACCGGCTCACTGATAGAACACATACTGTGAATGTTGGTGAATCAACCTCTACCAGTACAGCTTATCACACTGGTGCACCCCAAGAATCTGTGCTTGGCCCTTTACTGTTTGTCATCTATTTCTTGACAGTCCAGGCTAAAGTATACAGCTTTTGGCTTGTCAAGTTTGTTGATTACTACATATTGGGTGCAATCATTGTGTCCACCAATGATGTTAACATATTACAGGAGGGGCTAACACAAACAAATGATTGCTGCCAAAGCCACACAGTCTACCAATAAATGCAAATATATGTCATTATTTTTGCATTCTGCAAACTGGAATTCCCTGCTAATTACCTCCCAGCTGACAGCAGTGAGAGTAGAACCCCTACCTAAGTACACAGACTGACTCAGTATTTTATGGAAGCAAGACAGCACGTCAGACTTTTTCAAGGCTGCAGGACAACTTATAGTGGATAATATCAGCAGTAGATGTTTGTAATAGCAGTGTCTCACATGCTAGTTTAAAATGCTCTCTCTAATGTCAAGCAAGTGCACAAACACATAATTCAGTATTTTACACATGCCCCACAGCACAAGTCAGACTTTTACAAGGTTGCAGGACAACTTATAGTGGATGACATCAGCAGTGGATGTTGGAGAGATGATGTTGGAAGGCCTGCATAAAATGGATGTGTAGGCATGTGCAACTGTCAAAATACTGGCATTACATGGGATTGGAGTGGCAACTGCAGGATACTCACTTATATGCTCTTCTGACTAGATAAACACACACACACACACACACCCCTTGCAATTGAATGTAGTGAGATTAGAACCCTTACATAACTAAGACACAGACTAGAGGACTTAGTATTTTATGCAAGTGCCATGGCACAAGTCTGACTTTTACAAGGCTACAGGACAACTTATAGTGGATGACATCAGCAGTGGACATTAGAGACAAGATGTTGGGAGACCTGCATGAGATGGATAGCTAGCTATGTCCAAATGTCAATATATTACAGTTCTGCATGTTACCAGATTGACGAGTATGCAATGTGTAGTATTTGGTGGTTGTGTTTCCAATGTGCAGGTATATTTAAAGAGACAGCTTTACAAACTATATACAAACAGGTGTCCATATTACTACAAGTACTGGAAAATCTGAATGTGTATTGTCTTTATAAAGATGTGCATGGTATATAAGACAACATTTGTTATTTATTTCTGTAGTGTAGTTGATCTATTTATGAACAAGTACTGAGAGACCAAGGTTGCAGTGCATGGGGGATATAACAGATGGTTGCATTGTAAATGTGTGTTATTTTCTTCGATAGTACCTTCATTTTGTTTGTAGTTCCACATGTAGTTTAATGGCATGAACAATAAATGTACAGTAAACAAAAAGTAATACATGCTATTGTCCACTTTTAAATTGTGCATCACCGAACAGCTGGTTTGCGCGATGGATTGCAAAGTGTTTGTGCATGCAAGGTATACATTTCTACTGTTTTCTATGTTTGCACGTAGTTAAGCAAATTTCAAATGTGAGCCTCAATGCTAACATTGTGACACTTCTCAGTACTAAATGTATGAAACACACCTGCAGCTGACTCTATGGCAGCAGGTGTAAATACAGACACTTTTCTTTTGGAACATAGATGATATAGGGTTTGAATCCAGGTGTATGTAATACTTTTAAATAAGTAGTAATAATACAAATAAATAATTCTTTATACTATATTCACAGTGTGTTACTGTGTTAAAGTAGTGCAGCATGTTTAGGCATCATTGTGTAGAGGTAACCATGCAGTTGAAGACCCATTCATCATTGCTTAGCATTGGTGCAAATTCCAAGCAAACACAGACACCAAAAAGTGAAGGGCTCCATTGTTTTTTTTTGTTACTTATGTATGTTGCATGTGGTTCTATATTTTGACCAGATCATAGGTGTTAAAATGGGATAGCTAGAAAAATGGTTAAATGGGGGGCATGCAGCAGAAAGAACAAAGCAGAAGCAATACAGGAATATGCAGGAGGGAGGGTGGTAGGAAACAAACCATATCTATCTATTTCTTCAACAGTGTAAAATGAAAATATGTACAGAATATTACCTGAATTTGGACTGCCACCTGCAAAAACAGGAGTGACAACAACAAAATCATGTTATATATCCAATTGGGTCAAATCAAGTCAAGAAGACGGGTCTATATTATATCCTTGAATGCTTAAAAAAGTGAACACTGATTGATCAAACTTATTTTCGCGAAACTGCAAAATATCAAAGGAGCAGAAACTCAAATTTTTTCCTAGGGAAAGAATTCGGTTGTCCGTTTCTGTTGCTTTGGTATTTTCAGTGTTATGGTGGAAAGTTACCGGTCGGATTCAGGTAAGTGTGCGATTGTGTGGATGTGAGTGTTAGGGTGATTTAGGTGAGTTAAGGTTAGGGCTTGGGTTAGGTGTGTGTGCGATTGAGTGGACATGAGGGTTAGGGTGGATTTAAGTGAGTTAGGGTTAGGGAGCGAGTGAGTTGAGTGTGCGATAGTGACGGACCTTAGGGTTAGGGTTTGGGTTAAGGTAAGTGGGTAGTTAGTGGTGTGTGCATAGTTTAGTGTGGGGTTAGGTATCAGATTTTAGGTGTATGTGTGTGGATTTCTGTTTGTTTGGTGTGCTTGTGTTGTGCGTATGTGTTTTGGATCAGTGATTTTTTTCCCTGGGAAAAAAATCGCTGATCTGACAGTTCGAGATTGTAAACTTTCGCTTAAATTAGGTAGATCAATCAGCGTTTGCTTTTTTAAGCGTTCGATGTTATAATATAAACCCAAGAAGACATGTGCGAAGTGGAGAGCTATGCATGAGACAATATTTTTTTTTTTTGTGGAACAAGTGCCTGTTTTTTTTTACTTCGGTAATAGAGGAATGCTGGGTAAGGAATGTTGTTATTCATGGGTCAGGTAAGTTGGGTAGGTGAGGAAGCAAATGCAAACAAGCAGGAGAAACAAGACAACACACAGGGATGGTGAGGGATACAAAAGTTTGGGGAGCACCATGATTGGGTGAAGGAGGGGACAATGCAAGCCCATGCCCATCAAACATGGGGACAATGAGAATCTAGTCCTCACCCATCTGTCATCACTATTCCCTTACTCCACTGGCTGCTGGAGTGCATGACATCTTCTTCTACAGACCATGAGGAAAGAGCAGTCTCTCCATCTGGCATAGGCGTACACCAATAGTGCTTTGCATGATCCTATACACCAACCCTGGCATCTCCTGGCAAGTGATGAAATCCCTACCTCCACAAGTACTCCCAGGGGGTACCACAGCACCAGCTGCCATGGTAGTGTGGGGCAGCAGAAGCAGTGCTGCCAGGCTGGGTCCCAGATGTGCTGGGCTTCAGTGCCAGAGCCTGTGCACCGGGGACAGGCTGAACCACTAGGGTTGGCATACCTCCTTGTGCTGTGAAGCATTTAGAGATTTAGTAGAGATGGATGACATGGAGACATTTTGATGGCACTTAATATAAAAAAAGAGATAAGGGTTAGAGTGAGAGAAAAAAGATAAAATTAGCACGGTCATATGTAACATACAGTGCATTATCACAATAACACAAGTATTTTATCTGAAGTTTTACATTTAAGTATACTTCCTAACACTACAAACTAGAATTACAGAGTTCTTAAAGTAATCCTTGCAAGTTTCAGATATTGCACATATGCTTGGTCCAATTATACCGATTAGTTAACAGCAGGGCATTTATGCCACTTGGGTAAAATTTAATTTCTATATTATTATTAAAGGATTTCACTATTTTATACTTGTTACTCATGGTATTTGAACCCACAATGTCTGACTACAGTCTTACACTTGACTCCTAAAGTTGGTTTGTGCTACAGACTGAGGCATACATACTTGCATTTACAGTTAGGATATGCATGCTTACTTTGCTACTACTGTACAGAAGATTTTTTTTCATTTTTAAAGCTGCAATAATACTTATTGTGCTGCATACATACCACTTGCTTCCTGCAGTCTCCCTAGATGCTCAGCATGGACTTGTCTATTTGCATCTATTTTAGAATTAGTTGTGAAAAGAAAATAAAAGAACAGAAGAGCATTATGCATACCAGTCTTTCCTATATATAGCTTTTTATGTATCATAATTTCTCTTTATTAACATACTTACACAACTGTGGGATGTTGCTATTTCTGAACTCATCTAATCACTGGTTGAGTTTCTCTCTCTTGTACCATTTTAGGTCATTAAAGTAGTGCCTACACTCTTCTCCAGTGTGGGATGTTAGTTGCAGTGGATACAGCCTTGGCCAGACTATTTCAAGCCTCAGACTTGTACTGGCAGCCAGAATAGTCTCCCTGCAACAGCCTTTTTGGCTGTGGTGCTTTACCAGGAGTCCAATAAATATTCTGGACTCCTGAACACCACACCTATGTGCCCTAAATTGGGCACCTTCCCCTCTAACACCAGACATGTCTATCCCAAAAGCAGTGCAATAGCAAATATATGATTTCCCGCCAATTCCTGTTATTGCATTTACTGGTAGTACACAGATCCGAGCAATGATGCAAACTGCTTTTGCAAAATGTTAAATGGAGAGCAACAGTGCCAAATGGAGAGAAAAGCAGATTTAGAAATTGGAAGGTTAATCTGACACTTGACATTAGTTTGAGGGGCGTGTGTTGCTTAACTATTAGGTGATTTAACTTTGCAAACATGTGCTGAAGGGATACATTTCATGACCTGACACATTTGATTTGGCCTTATATACTGAAAAAAATATTTTTACACTGTGGTATTCAAAACTATGCATAAGGGACAAAACATTTTCTTCCAATTCAGTGATTTTCCATCTTTGCCAGAGAAGAAGTGCTTCGCAGACATAGTCATGAATTATTTATAAATACAGATGACAGACTGAGGTTTTACCCATATATTTGTGTGACTTGACAAGGTCCTTGTATATGCATTAATTTGTGTCTTATTTAAGTGTGAAGGCCATCCAAGTCCAGATAGCAGAATTATACTTAGAGAAACATAGTAGACCGTATACTCTCAGTCATACATCTGAAAAACACAGTAAGGGTGTCTTATCCCTCATAATTATAATTCTTATCTGCTCCACTGCTATGCATGGTTATTCTTATGTATAATTAGGTATACATTGTTATAAGTGATATCTAATACAATGTGAAATGGAACAACAGTAAAAATGTCTGGAATTTCCTGTATTAGAACCAGGGCCATGTGTATGGCAGCCCTACACTTAACACCTGTTGCCACAGGAATATTGAAATAACACTTGGATATTTTTTATGTTCATTACTATAAACTGAACTGTCACAACAGTAAAATTATGTTGCACTTCCTGTATTAGGACCCAGGACCATCTGCATTACAGCCTTACACTTACACCTGCTGCCACAGGAATAGTTAAGTAACAGTTGAATATTTCCATACTCATTATTAACTTCTGTGTGTTAACTGCCGCTCAGCGCTGTTTACTGTGTTTGCATGGTGCCCAACACACAGTTGATATAATGCATCCATTTTGAAACTGTTGACTGTTTGCTTTTTCTCTGCAGGTGTTTAATGGCCGCAGGTGTTGGGGAAGCTTGCTAACCTCTGCTCAACATCACTTAGTGGTGTTGAGCAATGGAAAGCAAAAACTGCAACAATGTACCTTTTTGACATTTAGAATGTCTACGCCCTGTCTGCAGGTGTTCTGTCTACTTCTCTGTGGGACATTAGTCCAGGCTTGTGCACTGCAAAGTGTCACACAAAACAAGATAAGCAAAGCTAAACATGACATTTATTGTCTTTCTCCATTTCCCCTGTTTGTGGTAAGCTGGGCACCCTGCAAATACTGTCATAAAAAGGGTGAAAATTAGGAGAAAGGAAGAAAAGAAATCTGTTAAATAAACAACACTATAAAATTTATTGAAGAACAACGGGAGGGCGGCAGAACAATATGCTCAAAACTGCAAAATACAACTCAACAAAAAAACTCTGAAACAGCAATTCACAATCCACCACGAATAAATCTAAAGGAAATCCAACTAGCAACGTGACATCTGTTTATTGACAGAATTAAAAGGCAAGCGCTTTCACCATATAGGCTTCTTCAGGCCAGTTAAAAAGATTCAGTATTCAAACATTTAAATAGTCTACACACCATTGACATCACTTCCGCATGCCTGTTTAAAGCATTGCAATATAATCACATTCGATTCACATAAAAATCATATTATAAAAATACAATCTACAAAATTTATGTTGGTACACATGACATATTTTTATACAGCTCTGGATTTGAACTGTCATTCCAATGAGCCTTCAAAATGCAGTAAGGGTGTCTTATCCCTCTTTGCCACAGAAACAGCTTTGCAGCTGAGTGTGGTATTGTGTTAAATGCCTTGGCTAGGTCAAGGTAGGAAGTGTGAACCATTCTGACCTCATTCCTTGCTTTGGTGACCTTCTCTAAGAAGTCGACCAGGCTGAGTAGGCATGACATGCTCTTGATGAAACCAAATTGGGTTGGGTCCATAAAAGCCATATCAAGTGCTTGGTGTACACCAATCAGCACAGAGCATTGTAGTTGACAGCTGGCATATACTCAGAAACACACATAGGTTACAAGGCAGCTGTCGTGCATCCCTACCTCAATGAAGTCTTTTAAAAGAACTTAAGGAAAAGGAACTTGATAGACATAGATTATAGAGTTACAGTATTTGGTGTGGTTTAGTTCTTTTCTGAATCAGTTTTTCTGTTTGCATGTCCTTGTTAATTTTGCAGTGACTAATTACTACATCTTTACAATTATTTCTACTGTAACTCTGCTGTGGATAAAAATGGCCGACACAAATTAGCTTACTGACGTTTAACATATAAATAAAAAAATAAAATACTTACAATTTTGCAGCAGCAAAATAAAACATATTATTTACATTATAGCAGCAGGTGTAGATCAGAACACATAAGTGGGATAGTAAAAATGACAGACAATCATCTGCTCTATTTTCAGTGAATCTGAGCAGTATTCAGGGCACAGAAATGACAAATGCACTTGAATGTTCAGCCAAGGCTAAAGTACAGGATGTGTAGAGAAAGCCATAGTAAATAGTCTTGATAATGTTATAACAAGAAGTAAACTCCTAGCAGGGTCATTCTTTTCTTCTACCAGGGTTATTCATTTTGTTTGGTTTATTTAGCTATTTTTCTGTTTTTCCCCACAAATAGTCCCTGTAGACCGATTCTCCTCACAGAGAGAGAGTGGCTTCCCCTATCCCTCAGGACAAACATCTTTCCTAGAGGAGTATGTTTGCTCCATTCTCAAGTTACTCTCTTTTCCCTGGCACAGGCTTCCCTTTCCACAGGGGCTAGTTACCACTATTTCTTGAGGTGAGAATCAGGAGACAGTGCATCATATATATATATATATATATATAGATGTAGCTGATGAGGTAGGAATTTTCAGGTGAAGCAGAAGAAATCCCTAAATAAGGCAGCGTTTGGTGTAGCATTTTATTTTTGAATCAGTTCTTATATTTTATCATGTGCTCTGAGTTAATTCTGCATTGACTTATTGGTTAAGTTTTCTACTCTTTATAATTTATTTTCCTCTATAACTCTGTCGTGACTGAAAACATCTAACATAAATTAGCTCCCTGTTGTAACATCCGGTACATAACTAGGCTACACCTGCCCTGGGTCCCCATTACCACCAGAATAGCAGCCTGCTTCAGAGCTGGAACTACCAGTCTTCTTCAGGAAACACATTTTCAAAAACACAATTCCCACCTCACACCCCTACCCCTAGGATGGCTGAGCTGAAAGCTATTCATTCCCAGTCTCCCTGCTTGGTTTCTCCGGTGCCTGATCCACTAATCAAACTTCAATTCAGCTGGGCCATGAGACAAGTCAATAATTAAAAAAATCCTTAAACTGTAGCATCGACAGCTACTAAATCCAAGTAACCAGACTGCACATTACTGCATTATCTTTGTGATCTGTGTAGAATTTGTGACTGAATATGAATAAATGTCTTTGGACATGCAGGTGTGGTCCACTACATAGTGAAAGAATACCCAGAGACAAGTGGTGGAAAAATGACTTGCTCAGAGCCATACCTTGCTCAAAAGCAGTTTATCTCCAATCTGCACCAGCCTTAAAGATATGGCCTTTATCCATGCTGGTCAGAAAACAGTCTGTCAATGACAATATTACTAAAACTCTTGTGCAGTACTTTACTCAATAGTCATATAATAACTTAATTTTACTCCTCTAATTCATGTTTCTTTTACATACATAATGCAGTGATATGTGCATGAGAGCATTTTATGTCAGCGACACTCGTGATACATCCAACCAAGTCAAAAGTTTCATGTCATGCCAGCTGTACAACTAAAACGACATTCAGAAATCACATACATCATGTCACGCAGGTGTTGACTTAAGTAAACTTTAGGCTGATGTGCATCATTCAAGATCATTAGGGTGTGCCCAGCCTTTGTTTCAGTCCCACATAATCTATGCCTGCAGGAGCAATTCTAAACAGAGAGCAAAACATTTCTTTGGTACATAAAAACGTTTGGCTTATCCATGCACTAGTTCTTCTGCTACTGGCTCCTATACTGACTTGTGAGAGCATTTACACAGTTTTTTTCATAACTGTCTGTGTTTCTAATTGGTAAAGATTATTAATAATGCTGACTGCACCCATAGGTCTCATAGAGCAGGCATGCTAGGACTGTAACTCTGCTGACTTTAGGTTACACTGGATCAAACGTCTTCATGCTTTCATTTCCCAAATCTCTAATTCTATAACAGACGTTGCAGCATCCTTTGTAGGTCACTGTACTGTCACTGAAAGAAAAAAGTTACTTTTGTAGCTTACTGAAGCATAAAATGCCTTTTGGTGTACTGCCAGTTCACACCCATAGTGCCTTATGGCATGCAGAATTTTTGGGGGGTCTAGCTTCTTCATCTAAGTTAATAATAGGCAGTATTAGAAAGGGCAAGGAGTTATTAACAAAATGACACTAAGATTGTTAGTCTATGATGTCCTGCAGTGGAAAAATTAATCATTGTTTGACACTTTGTTCATATTTTCATATGTATGTTATTGAGGTGTGAAACTCCAATGTGAGAGATAGGATAGTTCACTGTAAATGTTACTTTATATCACACTATAGTGGAAATATTGCTAGTTGTTTGCAAGTAATTGTGAAAATAGGCAATATTTCCCTATGTACTTAATACTTAACTACTGTTACATGACAAAGTGAAAGTTTACATGTTGTTGAAGAAAACTGACCTTGGCATTTCCACTGTAAGTCGCACAATTTGAGACATATCCAGTATTATCTGTTTTGTTAATTATACAATCAAGCATATGTTTTCATATTTCTGTAACTATCAATATGTACTTATAGAGGAATTTCATGTTGTCACGTGAAAGCTTATGCCTGGTTAACAAAATGTTCTAAAAATGTAAGTCTAGGTTGTACTGTTTTTAAGATATGAAAATTTGTTTGTTAAAGTTTACTAAATTATAATTTGGGGCTTGTGTGCATTATAACATTTAACCAATGTTTTCATATTATATTTAATTTGGTATAATTATTTGAAATGTATTTGTTTTTGTGTTTATTTTTAAAAACTGGAAAACTATTATTCTTAAAATGTTTTGTAATACTTTGGAGCTTTTCTTCAAGGGCTTCCTCTGAAAATGGGCTCCTACCCAGTCAGACTTTCTTGGTAAATAAATGTCAATAAATAATATATCAGAGTATTTATGGAAAAGACTATGCATGCAGAGACTATTATCAGTTTAAATAATATTTCTTACTGATAACATTGCTATATATACAGTTTTAATAGCTTTTATTGTTCAAAAAATATTTTACATTTGTTTATCATATGCTTTTTAAATTTATTTTTCAGAAAATGCTCTGGAATGTAAGATGCATGTAGGCTGCTAGATGTGTGACTTTCCTCACCACATAGGTGTTACTGATTAAGAAAATCCCAGGAGTACAGTTCTGTACCAGAAGATGTCGCTGCTGGACAGCTGTAATTGCATTCCAAAATTCTGCTATGTAAAAAAACAAAATCTCTCCTGTTTGTAGTCTAACACTAATTTTCCCATACCAGCGTCACTGTTAGTTTTATACTGTGAAGCAATTTAAACACAAAGGATTACAGCTGAAGTTTTATTATTATCCCTAGACCCCGTTGTAGAATTGTAACTGTCTAGTCCCCAAGTAGTAACTGTATTCAGCAAGGGCCTCACTGACACAATTTCTGTAAGTACGTATTTGTAGAGTTTACAAATACTTTATACATTCGCAAATCATGCTACAGCATGTTAGTGTCAGAATATATAGCTGTTCTAGTAATGTTCTTGTGAAGACAGTATTAAGTCTCATTGCTCAGTGAATATGTACAATGAAAGTTATACTATTGTTCTTTAAAACATGTCAGTTTATATTAAATGTACATAATTGGCTCTGTCTCTTACCTCAAGTATTATGCTAGGTTCTCATTGTTTAAAAGTATAAGTGTGGTCACTTTGAAAGCCTGTCACTTTATGACCAAGTCAAATGTGAATTCATCTGAGCTAATTTAATGTATTATATGATATGGCTGCCACTTACCTGGCCAGCCAGTCAGCACTTATAGATTGGCACGAATCCTACTGAATATTGTAGACAGATGTGCTTCATCTCCTGGTCTGTGTCTTTGACCTTTATGTGGTTATGGTACTTAAGAAAACAACATCCCCAACAGGAAACATTTTCAAGTAAGCAAAACCAATCTGCACAACGTGCATTTACTTTTAGTATGTATAGGAAAACTATTTTGGTTGAATGAATTGTTTGCTGATGAATGTGTTGATTCTTTATTTAATTAAGGTACGTGATCTGTTTTCACTGCATCTTTTTTTTTTCCATTACACAGGTCATAGGACACTAAATTACAGCATACACATGCCATTAACATGCAAGACAGTGAAGATAGATTGCATATAGAACTGCTGCTGCATCCCAAAAATAACAGGCTACTTTTTCAATAATACAATGAATCCATATACAGTCAAACACTTGCTATATACAATATACACAGGATACAATCAAACACGTCAAACTGTTCTGAAACACTTACATTTGGCTCTTTTATACTGAAAGTCAACAAGACATTGTGTCAGAGCTGTAGTCTGTTTCCCTGTTCTAATGATAGATTGTAGTAAGCTTCAGTACATTAGAACACAAGCTAAGAAAAAACATTCCCCACAGGATCAAACATTTGACCTGGTCTTTGCTGCTGACAGATAAATAAAAACAATGTATTTCATGATACCATAGTGTACAGGGAAGGGATGACCATGAGTTCCGAAATTAGAGCTTATGAGTCATGGTGATACCAACAGGAGCTGCCTTTCTCTAACTGAGATCAACTAAGATTGCCTGGGAGGGATGTAGTGCTGCTTTCTGGGACTAGAAAAAACTGTCATAAATCTACACATTTTATTTACACTAATGTGCAGTGTATGTAGGCATGCAGGGGAGAGACAGAAGCTTAAACAAGTGGGCTATAGTTTAGCAGAAAGAGCAGTGTACGTTTGCCAGGGCATGTAACGGGACACATACTACTGTCGAGCCAGAGAAAACCTTCTTAGTAGATTAACAGAGTGCCCAGAAGAGGTCCTCATGGTTCAATAACCATGACAAACCATTGTGGCACACCAATAGTATAAAGGTCTGTAGTGGAAAGTATACTGTTAAAACATACAACTGAGTTCTGTCTGTATACAATGCAACTATTACAAAACATTTTTGTTTGCTTTTAATTATAAAATCCTTTTTTTATGTGTGTATGGCACAGTGGTTCAGTTGTAGCAATGTAGCCTCACAGCAAGAGGTTCTCCGGTTCAATTCCCGGCTGGAGTGCCTTCTGTGCAGAATCTCCATATCCTCCCTGCATTCATGTGGGTTTTCTCCTGATACTCTGGTTTCTTCCCACATTACAAAGACATGTATCTGGAGCATTTCTCCCCAGGCCTCTGCTGAAAATTGGCTTTGTCCCTAGTTGGACTTACCTGGAAAACAAATGTTAAATAAAATAAATGGCTTTGAAGATTGATATTTATCCATGACAATCAGAAATGACTGCAACTAACAATGGTTAAATGCAAAAAGCTTGTCTGGCTTAAATTAACATTGTAACTTTAAACCTAAACTACTCATGAGGAAATTGTTTCACTAGTTCCAAACACATGACTTTTTAAGGGTATATACACCTTGTATTTTTACATTTGATTTATACCACTTGATAAAACTTCTGGATGATATTAAAGCACTTGTTTGATTGTACATACCTCTCAAACCCTTAGCTCAAAAAATTTGGACTAAGCCTAAAGGACCAAACATAGGGACATATCTTAAATACTGATCTTATAGACTCAGAAAGTTGCTAGAGTAACAGAGTTTGTTTTAACATACATTTTCTGAAGGCTTTGAAGTCTGAAACTCAAATGTCAATATTTAGTAACTTCAGTCCTCAGATTATCACAGTGATTTGTCAAAAAACCACACATTTTATGAGGAACAGAAAACCACAAATTTTATGGGGAACAGGCCAAACATATGAGTCAAAAATCTGGACATTTTGCGAAAATCTGGACATTTGAGAGCTACGGGGTTGAAAGTGCCTATTGAACTGATGGAATAATGTTTTTTTTCTTTTTCCCCCCTAGAGTTGTTTTCTGGGGATATTCATTTGTGTTAAAACTTTTGACTTTTTTATACTTTTATTGGTATATCCTTAAACTTATGTGAACCTACAAAAACTTCTGTTAAAAGCACTAGGCATGGCACTAATACTTCTTTCTATAACCACACAACCTGCATCCTTTGCTACCACTGAGTAGTTGTCTATGTGGGTGGGCTAGTTGCTTGTAAGCGAATATACTAACCCAGAAACTGAATGACCTCAAATTAATATCAAATGAAAGTTACCATTACAGTGATGTAAAGCAGCAATGCTATGCAGTTTTCTCAGCATGACAAGATTTAAAGGCTCAGATTGTGCTTGTTTGCTGTGTTCAGTTTAAGAATACCATGTGTAGGATAAAATAGATTTTCCTTAGTAAAGAAAAAGTTAATTACCAACTAAGAAGCCAGAAATTCATATCCAGGCAATTTAATATGAAGGTCCAATGGATACCGAAGAGCTATAGTATGTCCCCGCCACTCACGGATACTGCTTTCCTTAAAACCAGTTTACTAAGCAGGCACGATACAGAGACGCAGATCAATTGAAAAATGCATCCTTCCTTCATACAGATGATGTTTATAACATGTGGCACCCTTTAGGTGAAAATATATCGTTATGTAAAGCATCATGTACTCTGATTTTCTTTACTGTTACCCCTTCCAAAAGTAAAGCTGCTGAGCCTGCAGCACAATTTATATACAGCTCCTATGTCATAAAAAAAGAGCACAAATGTTACACAATGTCACTAAAAGCTGTGTCAGAGGCAATCAAGTTATTTGTTTTGGGCTAAAGGCTTTGAAATTCATCTTTTATGCAAGGCAACATGCCTAAAAATAAAAACTGTGGATCCTGAAGTTCAGTTTCTCATCACACTTTGAACTACAAATTGAATAACCAATACTGCAGAGAACAAAATGTGCCATATATATGCATGCATATATTTTAAGAGGAGGAGAAAGACAGTACATGTATGATGAGATAGAAGTTTCAAAATTATTTTGAGCCAAGAAAAAAAATGTATACATCTATTTGTTCTTTGTGACAACTCAAAGTACAATGAAATGCATTGATGCTATGTTACAGATCTCAGGATAAAAATGTGCTGAGGTTTGAGTTACATTTTATTTATTTATTTATATATTTATTTAAGTACGTGAGTTAGGTGATTTATTTTATTTTAATATATGAGTAATATGTATGAATTTTAGGCTAGATGTGTAGTGGTACATTTTTATATATTTTTTGTTGTTGACAGTGGTTCATTGTGTTTTGCTAGTATTTGTACACATATATATATATATATATATATATATATATATATATATATATATATATATATATATACATGTTAAATTTTAGTATATGTTTATTAGTTATTGGCCTCTTTTCTCATTTTATTGTGTATATAGGAATCACTACTTTTGCATGATGGTTCTGCTTCATTAAATTGTCATTATGACATCAGAATGAATTGATGTTGAGTATATAAAGGCTGCTTAATTGATTGCACTTTTCAATGGTCTGAAGAAGCTGTATTGTGAAAGCGCTTACCTACTGTGTGCACTTATTAAACCTGATTTTTGGATTTTATCTACTGTGTTCTACTTGTGGTGAGCTGTGTTTTGGAAAGAACTGCATGGTTGTTGCTGCTGATACCATTTGGATTTTATTTGCTGTGTTCTACTTGTGCTGAGCCATCCTTTGGAAAGAATCGCATGGTTGTAGCTGCTGCTACCATTTTGATTTCTGTTTTACTTGTTTCATTCAGCAGCGTGACAGTTACCTTGTGGAGTGTTGGTGTGCTTTTCTTTGTACTGATTTCTATGTTTATCACACACCACGAGGACATGGCGGAAGCTGTCAAATGTTGTGGAATTGAGCTACAGACCGGAGGTTGGACAACGTAATTTAGAGCTGAATAGCAAATCAGAGACTGGGTCACAAGCTACTGAAGTTATACAACGGCAGGAGGCTGTATTCCGTACTGGTGCTAACCCTATCGAGAGGTTTAATATCTTTATGAGTGAAAGTGTTAACCCACTTTTAGCATATGAAGTTAATACAGCTGGATCTGCATCTATGGCTGGTGTAGATGAGGCTGATAACCTGAAGAGGGCGATAGATCAGCTAGAAATGGATTTCTTGAAACTGAAGCATTTACAAATGCAGAGGCAGCATTTTGAAGCCTGCTTGCAGAGGAAAATAGTACCGAGGGGTTTGCGTGTTCTAAAGATGCCAACGTATGGAGCACAATAACCTGAACTATTGGCTAAGTGGCAGCTATTGAACCTTGAGGTGAGCGCCAAATATATGACTTTGTTAATAGAATTTTTTAAGCCAGAGGAGCTTAGGGTGTCCATCAAGAAGCAACAGGCTATGTTGTATATGCAATTTACTAAGGCTGCTGTTGACCCTGCGCTAGAAGTATTGTTGGATGGTGTTGCTATCTTTGAAAGAAGGACTTTAATGCAAAAAAGGGGTAAGCTGGATAGAGACATTAGAGATTTCCAGCTAGGTCATGTCTTCACCTGGCCTAGAGTTAATAACCACAATGATGATAGAAATGAAGCACGAGGTGTTGGTAATGATATGACAACAAGGAAAATTAATGAACGTGGTAAAGGAACAGTGAGATCTGTTGAACTTAATAGTAATGTGATAGCCCAATCACCTGTGTTGGATCCAAGGGAGACCACAGCTAACAGTAATATTGTTTCCCCATCTGTGACAAATGCTAATTTAGTGACATCTAATGACAATTTATCTTTAGACATTCATGTTTGCAATAGTACTGTGCGTCCAGTGGACACACATCCTAAAGGGATGCAGAGGTATGAGCCTGAACCATCTGCTAGTAGTCATGCTACTGGTAGTTTTCACCCGTTCCCTTTACCCATACCAATAGAGAGAGGTATGAGGAGAGGGCGATCTGCCAGTCGAGGAAGGCAGAAACGGAAGATCTCACCCGAGAGACAATCTGGTCTCACTCTCAAGAAAATGTGGAGTCAGGCCAGAACTGTTTAGTATGGAACATCTCAGAGATTTCTTGACTCGTTTGAATGTTCAGTCCTTAATAAAGGGCTTGGTTTTATACCTACAAGTACCAGTGAACTCACTGATGTTTTGATTGATTTGAGGACATTTACTAGAAATGTTATGTTGAAACTGGAGATGGGAGGGGGTTTGTCTTATGATAAAGTGAAGTTCAAGAGATCGAGTACTTATATACCTAATAATCATCCCTTGGTACTAGCCTTTGATAAGTTAGTTGAAGAAGATTTGTATAAGTATTTTGGCAATGTACACAGTGGAACGTTTCACAAATTAAGGACTAATTTGAGTTTCAGAGAACGTGAGGCTTTGAAGAAATTACAATCAGATGTTAACTTAGTCATCAGACCAGCTGATAAGGGTGACCCTGTGGTAATAATGGATGCCTGTAGATACCGCCTCTCTAGGAGGGAGATGTTGAATGATGGCAGATTTTATAGTTCTACTGATTTTGATGAAATTACTGTTAGAATCAATGGGATCAAAGCCATGTTAGATTACTTGGTTAAGAGTGGTATTATTACAATGGATTTGTTCAAGTATTTATATGTAAATGACCCTATTATACCCATAACACAAGGCCTCCCTAAGGTTCATAAGAATGGTTACAACCCCCCTATGAGGCCTATTGTGTCTGGTAGGGGGTGTTGTACCAAACCATTCTCAGTTTTTGTAGAGAAGCATTTACGTCCACTTGTTAATGAAAACCCTATGATTTTTGAGGGACACCAAACAGTTTTTGAAGGACCTTTATGTTTTTATGAGTGGTCCCTGTTTAGCTAGTGATTTATTGTTTGTAACTTTGGATGTACAATCCTTTTTTACAGTAATGCCCGATGTAGAAGGGGTTGATTTTGTGAAACGTTATTTGCATGAACATAGTGCTTATGACAACAAATTGGTAGATCTTATTTGTCTGTTTTTAGAGGCAATCCTTGGAAGTAATATTTTCCTATTTGAGGAGACCCCTTTCATACAGCATGATGGCGTGGCTATCGGCACACCTTGTGCCAATAGCTATGCCAACATGTTCCTAGCTCTTTGGGAGGAGGAAATACTATGTTCTATGGAATTGTTTCATAGACATGTATCTTTTTATAGGCGTTTTGTGGATGATGTCTTTTTTATTTGAAGTGGTAGTAAGAATCTGTTGGATAGATGTGTGGAATGGATGAACAGTGCCACTAGTTATTTAAAGTTTACTATGTTTTCGTCAGCAGTGAAGATAACGTTTCTGGATGTTTTTGTGGAAAGGTTGAGTGATGGCTCCTTTAATACAGGAGTATTTAGGAAGGAATGTCACAAGAACACATTCTTACACAAAGTATGCATCCGAATGATGTATTCCGTAATGTGGTGAAGGGGCAGGAAATGCGCATCTCTAGATTGAATAATACTGATGCAGGTTTCTCTTCAGAATTATTAAACCTTAAAGATAGATTTACACAGCGAGGGTATGGTCAGTATGACCTAAATGAAGGGCTGTCTGATTTAAACTCTCTGACGAGAGATAGAGCGAAGCCCTATTTTTCTGATCACTCTAATCTTGAGAGATGCAGAAATTTTCCAGACTGTTCTGAGATCAGGATACCTATGTTCTATACTATAGAAAATAAGAATATTTATGACATTTTTAATAAACATTGGAATGTACTTCTGACTGACCCACAGATAGCAAGTGTTATAGGTGGGAGACTTAGGTTTAGATTCAAGAATAAACGTAATTTGAAAAGAATGTTATGTTATCAAAAAACTAGAGATAGATCTGGTGTTACAACAGGCACTAATCCATGTGGTATGTGTAATTTTTGTCCATACATAAATAGTGCTGGTAAATTTGTACATCCTGATACAGGGTTGGAATATATTTTTAACTGTTCAGCGGACTGTAATACCCAGCATGTGGTATACCTTGCTGTGTGTGTGGCCTGTCGATCATTTTACATAGGGAAGACAGATAGATGTTTTAAAAACAGAATTAGGGAGCATCTTTATAATATCAGAACAGGTTTGACCACCAATGCATTAGCGAAACACGTGATGTTATCAGGGTATCAGCATACCTTTGAATTTATGGTTGTTGAGGTTATCTCATCGAGTATAAGAGGAGGTAATGTTAGAAATATCACTGAAGAGAAGGAAGTTAAATGGATCATGCGCTTGAGAGCTGATTCAGGTAAAGGGTTGAATGAGAGGGCTTCGATTAGACCCTTTCTTAAAACCAAAAGTATGCGAGTTAGGTGATTTATTTTATTTTAATATATGAGTAATATGTATGACTTTTAGGCTAGATGTGTAGTGATACATTTTTATATATTTTTTATTGTTGTTGACAGTGGTTCATTGTGTTTTGCTAGTATTTGTACACACACATATATATATATATATATATATATATATATATATATATATATATATACATGTTAAATTTTAGTATATGTTTATTAGTTATTGGCCTCTTTTCTCATTGTATTGTGTATATAGGAATCACTACTTTTGCATGATGGTTCTGCTTCATTAAATTGTCATTATGACATCAGAATGAATTGATGTTGAGTATATAAAGGCTGCTTAATTGATTGCACTTTTCAATGGTCTGAAGAAGCTGTATTGTGAAAGCGCTTACCTACTGTGTGCACTTATTAAACCTGATTTTCGGATTTTATCTACTGTGTTCTACTTGTGCTGAGCCATGTTTTGGAAAGAACCGCATGGTTGTTGCTGCTGATACCATTTGGATTTTATTTACTGTGTTCTACTTGTGCTGAGCCATCCTTTGGAAAGAACCGCATGGTTGTAGCTGCTGCTACCATTTGGATTTTATTTACTGTGTTCTACTTGTGCTGAGCCATCCTTTGGAAAGAACCGCATGGTTGTTGCTGCTGATACCATTTGGATTTTATTTACTGTGTTCTACTTGTGCTGAGCCATCCTTTGGAAAGAACCGCATGGTTGTTGCTGCTGATACCATTTGGATTTTATTTACTGTGTTCTACTTGTGCTGAGCCATCCTTTGGAAAGAACCGCATGGTTGTTGCTGCTGATACCATTTGGATTTTATTTACTGTGTTCTACTTGTGCTGAGCCATCCTTTGGAAAGAACCGCATGGTTGTTGCTGCTGATACCATTTGGATTTTATTTACTGTGTTCTACTTGTGCTGAGCCATCCTTTGGAAAGAACCGCATGGTTGTTGCTGCTGATACCATTTGGATTTTATTTACTGTGTTCTACTTGTGCTGAGCCATCCTTTGGAAAGAACCGCATGGTTGTTGCTGCTGCTACCATTTTGATTGCTGTTTTACTTGTTTCATTCAGCAGCGTGACATTTAACTTGTGGAGTGTTGGTGTGCTTTTCTTTGTACATATTTATTTATGCGTTTATTTAGTTATTTATTTCTTTATATTGAATTTAACTGTGGGTAGAGCACTGACCCCAATGGACCTATTGGAGTCTCATCCTGAGGGTAAGCACAATAGATAAGTAACATTACATACAATGCAATATCTACATCTATTTTAAACATGACTCATTGGAATGAGCAATAACTGCATGGTATACAGAGTGATAAAACAAGGGGACAAGAAGCACATTTAACAAATAAAGCAAGAGATCCTTTCAGAGCCAGCAATATTACTTCAGATCATGTCAAATTAATATTAGTGGTGCAGTGCTGAAAAAATGAATGCTAAATGAAAGAAAAGAAAAACAACTTATTTTTAGATTGTATGGGTTTAATTAAGAAATGGAATGTGTTTACAAAGTGAGTGGTCAGTGGGTAAATCTAACCAAAAGGCTTGAGTAAAGCTCTAAAGCCAAAACATTATCAAGTGATCTACAGAAGAAGCTGTTAGTAGCATGCCAAATACAAAATATTTCTCTATACTTGATTTTGATCATTTTTATAGCAAATGACATTACCTGAAGACAGTTCAAAGCTATGCACAGTTAATACACCTATAGAAAGATACAGATACCTAAGACGGTTATGTCATATCTCATTAGGACCTGCAGTGTTACAGATACCTATTTTGAAGGGTTAGCTGCTCTTGCTAGCATCATTAGTGATATACTGATGTGGAGTAAGGCTACAAAAAGGCACAACACATGATTGATTTACTAACTAGATAAAAACAAGGTAACTTGAGGCTGCACTAGAATAAATAAGTTATAGAGCTGAGGTAAATGGTCTGTTTTAACTTCAGAACAATTGAAGCCAAATGAAAAAACAGAGCTTTGGTGCAATTTCAACACATAATAAATATGACTCTTTGGCATGTGCAATATCATCTGTCTATCCATCCAACTATTTAAGTATAACACATAAACCTAAGAATTTAGCAAATTTAAAAAAGCACAACAAATAAGGATTAAAACAATCTATAAAATTGTTTAACAGGGTTAAAATTAACTCTGACCGTGGTTTAACAGTTCAAATTTCTGATGCTAGCACAAATGTTGAATCCTGCATGGTGGCAGATTAAGGATTGAGAAAATAGTTTTGAATTGTTCAGTAGGCCATTGTGAATTTTTGTGGGAATAAGCCAGCTGCATGTTACTGCCACTCAAAGTTGTAGTGCCACAGTGAATTTGCAAGAAGAAAGCAGTTGCATATGATTCAAAATGATTTCCTGACTGCCAGGAAGGACTTGCTGTCAGAGAAGGAGCTGCTTGCAGCCGTGCATGCCCATGAGAAGCTTCAGGAGGATATTTATGGAAAAGAGATTGAAGCTGAAAGTGACCATGAACCATTGCATTGTCCTTTCATATCGTTGCTGTACAAAGCACCAACATGGATGCAATGAATGCTGTTATAGTCACATAAAAATGACCTGAGAATGACTTCTAAAAAAAAAAAGAAATCAGAGGTATAAAGTATAAAGCTTAAATCTAAGCTTCAACAAAGTTAAGAAAAAGCACAAGGAATTTATATTTCTGGAGTAGAAAGAGGATTTGTTGGGGATGAATTGGATGTTAACTTGGTTATACTGCATTTTCCCATCACAGAAAAGAAAAAAATAACTTTACTGAAGAATGGTCAGGATGAGAAAGGTAAAAATAGTATTCATGAAGGGCAGGCCAGAGCAAAGATGGTACTTGTAAGGAAAGCAGCCTTACTTTTTGTTTGAAGAGGCAGAAAGATGTGATTATATGTTTATAACTGCTCCTGATTTGTACGAAACATGAAAAAAGTATCATTTGTGAAAGAATCAATGGCACTAAAAGAGCGGATTGCATCTTATACTAACCAGGGATGTTAATTCAAGTATAACAAGCAGTGGAAAACAGTGCCACACATGCATAAGCATGCATAATTCAAGGCCGCCATTAAAGTTCTCTGCAGTTCTAGAAATACCATGATCCCAGACTGCTGCAGAACTTTTCCAATGTCATCCTAATCTCTTTATGATATACTGGTTACTATTTGGGGTTTCCTGAAGTTATGCTTGTCTCTGTGATATACATGGACAAAAACATGGCTATGAACCAGATGATAAGGGCTCAAATAGGAGCTCAGTTACTGTAGGAACTGGTTATGCAAGGCTTAGAATTAAATGAGTGATGCTAGCTTGCTCATTTGGGTTCTGTATTACTGTCTAATTTTGTAAGCAGAGGCTTGCCAGTGACATTTATCAGCCAAAAATTATTGTGGGGTGTGGGCTTGATATTCCTATAAATGTGTGAGATAATGCATGTACAGGTGTGAACACAGGAGGTGATTTTAGTAATACAGGTGCTCATGTCAGCCAGTGGGGGTAGGATTAGGGTAAATTAGAAATGTTGCAACTACTGCAGTTAATGAGGGCACTGGGTTTAGTCCTGGTAGACCAAGAGAAATGGCAACAATAGGGTATTTCTCATCAATTTCGTTAGATACTTATAGCGGACATTTGCATGTAGGTTTACACCTATTGACACACACTTTCACTAATTTATGTTAAATGAAAATCTTTCCTTCCAGACCTTCTCTTTATTCAAACTTATGAAAGCAATCCTAAAGGAGATGCAGTTTATGAATGTAGAACACAGTGCTTTCAACAAACTCTTTTTATAAAAAGATTTGCACTTATATAAAGAAATATGAATTATTACTTTACACAGGAGGCTACAGCAATAATGAACACATAATCTGTGAAGCTCATGAGGATGCCCATAAAATAATGAAATATCTGTTTAAGAATATTATGTTGTGAGCACAAATTAAGCTATAACAAGTAATAACAACAACAAAAACAGCCAATCAGTATATAAAAAATACAACTATGTACAAAAAGCTGCTGTTGCAGGGGTGTTACATATAAACCACTTGGTACATGTGCAGTGACGTGTGTCTCTATATAGCACCCATCAAAACAAATGAGTTCAGGACAAGTTACTGCAACCTCAGAGATAACATATTTAGCAATGAAAAGTGAGGGATAAAGCTGAGCACTGAGAGTGCAGAGAGTGTAGTCCCTCTGTAAAAGTACTGACATTTTATTCTGTATAAATTATGAATCATCCAGTTTTATATAATACAAATAATGTATCTGCTTATTTTGTACGTACCATTGTAATGCTATCTATTCCAGTACATCTGATATTAAACAGTGCATTTAGTATTTCATTTCACACTACTTTAAATCTCTAAAAATATGACATATTTACTTTAATGACTTCTGTCAGTAGTCTGATATCAGCAGAATGAACATTGTAGACATAATATGCAAACTGGCATTTAAGTTTGTATTTTCAATTATAAAAATATTTAAGCATTTGTTGTTTTGTATTTGTCATTATGAGACGCTTGATTTCTAAGTACTCATTATTGCAGTAGGGTCCCCTTTGTAGCCCTTATTAATTTATTTTAGTTTAGTTTACAATTTTCTAAACAAGCAGGTAAGCTGGTATACTGACCCCTTTTAGTCATGACCCGAGTACAAGAATACAGGAAGTTATCAGTATATTGATAAATACATATTCAATGCATGTAGTTATTTAGCATGACAAAGTATAGAAGGTGACAGTATACTAATAAACAGTTATACTCTGTAAGAAGAATGTTAGTATGAAGTATTTCATAATTCATATGTAGTGCATAGAGTGTACTGATTATGCTCAAATATTCAGAAAAAGACAAGCCAGTTAAACTCTAAAGTGGCTTGCAACCCAACCATAAATGTTAAGCACCCCATGCTTAAGTTGTTATTCTCATGTCTATCGCTTGGCAGTAAAATCTGCCAGTACTGGCCAGCAAATGACAGATGCCAAACAAAAGATTTATTTCTGCCTGCAAACTGCACAGATAAGGTGTCCCTAAATTCCTCTTCTAGGCATTAAAATAATAGCTTGATTAACAGAAAGTGAGTTCACCTGCATTTTCTAAAGTTTATGAAGTCTGAAACTCTTAGGGTAAATTTCTTGACATCAATGTCTCAAACACATAATAAGCAGGTTATAACCAGCAAACTGACCATAAACCTCTATATAAATAGCAGAAGAACTGCAGCAATTTATATACATGAAGTTCATGAAGAAAATAAAATTGTGTGGTTCCCACTGAAGTGAATTTTTATGAGAAATAATAATCTGGAAATGTAAGAAAATATTTACAAATGGAAAATATATTTACAATGAGTACGGGAATTGAATTATAGCATTTAGTTTTATTATTTGCAATGAATTCCACACAAATGAATTCTGTGAAATTTCTAGAACTGAAAACTAAATTACATAGCAAAAATTTAAGCTGAAATCTTGTACATTTAAATAGGAATTAGGATTTTGCTTCTCGTGATACGGGGATATTCAGAAATAAATCAGCATGTGGCATTACGCACAATTGCACAATGAGTTGTGATACTCAGGGACAGAGAGATTCAGAGATAAAAGTACCATATTACAGGACAAATAGCATGGTGTTCAAGGTACACAAATGACATGTAATGAGATTCACTGCACATGTAAAATGATGACACGGTGGATAAACCCGATGCTAGGACCAGCAACACTCATGCATTCTAAGCACCAGAATATTTTGGCAGTATAAAGTTTGCTCATGCTATTATGCTAGGAATAGCTGTGAAGTAAAGTGTTGTTGGATGTTGTTGGAGCTAGTAACAATGACATTATACAACAACACCTTCCACATCACAGATGGGACCATCAACAGCTGACATATCATCACCTCCACTACCAGGAAGTTGATCATTACTATGTGGAGATGGACACCATATGGTAGTTAGTAGACATGTGCCTTTCACACACAGAATCAAGAGGGATGAATGGAGTGCCTATCCCTGTCAACACAAAGGTTTCTATACCATTAACTATCCTTGTCAGCATCTGACTGGAGACATGTTAAGAGTTTTGCAGGCATCAGCTCCACAGATCCTATACCAGTTCCTTGATGTAATGCAGCAGCTTGTGGAGGACATGTATGAATTCCCCATATAGCACATGAGAGAACCATTGCCATGCAGTCATTTTACAACATAACCCAAGTCCATGAGGTTCTGGATGGGGCCACTGATTGTACCCATAGGACATACATCAAGGCCTCACCTGCTCTACATGGCATACAGTACATCACCAGAAGGACTTCCACTCCATCAACTGCTATGTCATGTACAATGCTCAAAGTATTATAGACTGTAGGTGTACACCACCCAGGGAGTACCTGTGATTTCCACATCTTGCATACATGAGATCTCTACCAGCAGTTTATGCTGGACAATTTCTGACAGTGTCATCTAGTTGGTAGGTATATAAACTGACAGCTACTCAAGCAAATTGTGTGGTTCCCATTAAAGTAGGCAACAGAGCACTTATAATGGTGTTCACTGGTGTGTATTATAGGTGCTGCTGGACATACCTTGGAGCAGAGGATGATGACTCCTATCTGTAACCCCTCATCATGGCAAAGATTGTATGCAACATGGTGTTTTCACACACATGGAGCATTTTAACACATATGCAGACTCTTGAAAGCAGAAGTCTGCTGCTTGGATGCATCTGGAGGCATGCCACAGTGTGCAGCCAAAATTTGTAATCAGTTACTTGTGGCACGTACCATTTTATACAATATGGTAGTCAAGAATCAATTACAGCACTGTCTGACAAATCTGTTGCAGCAGGGAAGCAGGTGTTGGGTATTCATTCAGTGACAGTACTGGTCTCAGCTCCACTCCATGCAAGGCAGTGGGGGTACAATATATAGCAGCACTTGCAAAACAGCTGTGTGTAGGCCACACCTATGGGCCATGACAAAGTCAACAAAGAATACATCTGACACATGCATAAACACACCCAGTCTATGTATTTTAATCCAATACTTGCCCATACTGTGCATCAGACATTACCTTACCCACATAGGCTAGAGGGGTGAAAAGAACACATGCATCATCATCATCATCTGACAGGGACGGTATGGCATATTGGCAGAAGACTACCATAGGTGTAAGAGTCATGGGAGGTTATTGTAGTAGCAGTTTTTAGAAGCCAGGTATTATATCATCCAGTGGTGAGGTGGCCTTTCCATGTTATGGACACTGGCCAGCTGTACTATGTAGCAATGCTGTCTCAGGAATAAATTTTCCACACAAGTGATGGTGTAGCCGTTCAGGAAGATGTACAAGAACCCCAATGTAGCTTACTGTATTAGGAGTATGTTTTGAAACCCACTGAAGCTTTTTTGTTGCTAAATACATAGGATCATAGCAAGTTACTAAGCTACTGGCCCTAAGGCTCTTATAAGCCTGGCCAATAAATTAGCCCATGTTCCCATAAGTCAGCACCTAGTGCCCCTGTCTATCAAGGACACAGTTGGAATCTCAGGGTTGTATTTTCTATTTCCCATCCAGTCATCCAGGTTCCTCTTAAAGACAGATAATGAAATACTCTGCTTGACGTGGAGACAGAGTCTACTCCACAGATGGGGGAGTCTCTGGGAGATAAATCTGTCCCGTCAGCAAGTCCTATTCATGTTACAGACCAAATTGAAATTTTGCATGCAGGTGATATGAGTGGAGTTTGGCTTGCAGATATGCAGCAATTTCATCAAGGTGGGGTCAGAGATTGCACTCTATGCCAGACATAGATCACAACTGAGGAGTCTGTATGAGACACAGTAGAAGGACAGGGCTTTTAGCCTATCTGTGCAGGATAGATTTTTGAAACCCTGGGATTCTCCTGGTCAGGAACTTCTGTGGTCTCTGCAGCTGCTGCATGTGCTTCACAAGGTACATGCCAAAAGGGGAGTTATACTCAATGATGGGCCTGATAAGGGAGGGATACAAGGAAGTTATGACTTCCTTGTTCCTGAAAGAAATGCCTTTACTAATGAAGTGAGCCATGTAGAAAGTTCTCAGTACAATGGAGGCCATTGATGGTCAAAAGTTAGATTGCTGTCAACATTGGTGCCCAGGTCCCTCACAACTGCTTACATGCTTAGGAAGTTATTATTAATGTGATAATTTGTGGAGATGTCACTCTCCACAAAGGAGATGATGATGCATTTTTGGAATTTCGTTTGAGGCTGTGTTTCTAGCACCAGTCATTTGTCTGGTGAGACCCTCTTGTAATATGTCTACATCACTAGGAGAGTTGGTGACAGTGGTCATCTTGCAGTCATCTGCAGACTTGGTCAGCCATAGACCTCTAGTTTTGGCTTGCACTTCAGAGAAGTATATCCCAAACAGCAGGGGCCCTAAGACTGATCCGTGGGGTATGCCACTCGTTACGGGTCTTCTACTCGAGGTAGCTTCCCCTATTTTGACTGAGTGAGTTCTATCAGTGAGCCACTTAGCTAGACATCTGGTCACATTCAGATTTACACCAAGCTGAGATAGTTTATCTATTATGCCTGAGTGGGGAATAGTGTCATAGGCCTTGGCCAAGTCAAGGTAGGTGGCGTGCACCATCTTCCCCTCGTCCATGGCTTTGTTGACTGACTCAGAGAAGTCTACCAGATTTAACAGGCATGATCTCCCCTTGACAAAACCAAACTGTGTGGTATCAAGCATTTGGAGGTTGCCAATGTCCTTGTTAATGTGGTCCATGATAATACATTCCATGGGTTTGCAAATCAGGCTAGTTAGGCTGATGGGTCTATAATTGCCTGGAACAGTGGATGCTCCACCTTTGTGCAGAAGGATGATGGTGGCCATCCTCCACTCAGCTGGGATGAAACCAGTACTCAAACTTAGGTTGAATAGGATGCCTAGTGGTGCTGTGAGTTCCTGCTGAGTTGATGCAGAATGCAAGATGCAGCCTGGAATGTTATTGGGTCCCATGGAAGCTCTGTTTTTAGCATTTGAGAGGGCAGTGATGACTTGTTCCCTAGAGATAAGGGGTGGGGTCAGGTGCTGGGGATATCCTGGGTTACTGATTGGGGGACAGAGAGGTGAAGTTTTCACTGAACCTTTCTGCCAGCAGGTTGGCTATATCCATGACATTTATGTATGTGGTGTCCTTGATCATCAGTTCTGAGCAGATTTGGATGTTTCCCCTTAGATTGCATACGTATGTGAAGAAGCCCTTATGATTGTCTTTTGTAGATGTGGCCAATTTGGACTCAAAATTAGCTTTGGAGGGCTTCACTAATAACCTTATTTGCCTGTTTAGGCCAAGGATAGATTGGCTCCAATTTGGCACCTGGTCCTTCCTGGTCCTGGACATTAATTTAGAGTTTATTTATAGCTGATGTCCACCAGACAGGTTTACTCTTCCTTGAGGAGGAGGATTTTGTCCTGTCAGGTATTGCTGAATCCATGCATTTATATAAGTGGTCGTATAGTACTTTGGTGTAGGTGTGGACATTAGTGCCAGTTCCTACTGTTGGGGAGGGGGCTGTGAATCTTTTTAGACCTTCCCTCATGAGATTCTAAACAGCTTTGGAGAAGTTTTTTGTTTAAACCTAGCTGGGGGAGTCTGGGGAGATGGTAACTTCGAAGGTGACTGCTTTGTGGTCATATCTTACCAGAGATGATGACACTGAGGGGATGCTGCAGTTGTTTCCTGTGTCCAAGTCCAAGATGTTGTCATCTCTTGTGGAGGTGTCAACCAGCTGGTTCAAGGTATTGGCATTGACGAAGTCAAGGAATCTTTCAGCATTTGTGTTCTGGCTCAAGTAGCTCTTCCAATCAATGGCTAGGAAGTTAAAATAGCCCAGGATCAGGGTATTGAGTTGAATCTTAATAGATTCGAGGAGGTCCAGATAGGCAATGTGGGCATCCTGAGTCAACGGTGGGGGCCTGTAGCTAACTATGATTTGAATAGGGGTCCTGTCAACCATTAACTGTGCCTGGAGTGTCTCCTGTATGTCATACTGTATGACCAGTCTGGAGGTCTGTATATCTTTAATATATAATGAAAAACCACCTCCTTTGGATCTGCTGCCCTCAGTGTGGGGTCTGTATCTATGATAGGATGAGTAACCAGGTAAGGCTGTGGTCCTGTCCACAGCACTGAACTGGGTTTTTGTGACTGCACAAATGTCAGTATCTTCCAGGGTTAAGAATGCTTGTAATGAGTGCAGTTTCATGTTGAGACTCCTAGTGAACAGCTGCATGACCTTTAAATTGTGTTTAGATGAAATTCTCATGTTGGTAGTTTTGACCTCAAGACATTGCCTAAAAAAGGCACTATGGGGGAGGCAAGAGCCTTTTCCAGGAGCCTGAAGCTCAAGGGAAACAGATGCAGGTCATCTCTGGCAAAGCATCATGGTCTGTCAATCATGTCTTCCCAAGCCAACAGGTACTGGATCCCTTTAGAATGACAAGAGAAACTAAGCCAATTGTTAAAGTCAATCATTTTTTGTTTGTATTGAGGCATCATTCTGGGTGATGGTAGAATGCTGCTTAAGGCTAGTAACATGCCTGCCTGGAACACATACTCGGTGAGCTCGATCATGTCAGTCTTCATATAGTCCAGAGAGGTACGTCACAAGTCATTCACAATAACATGTACTATGACAGAATCATAGCAGTACTTGTTGAGGGACTTGAGTGCATGGGTGATGTAGCAGATTCTGTCACCTGACAAATAACTTACCGTGACTTTCTTCTTATCCAGCCTGGTGAGGGGCACATCTGTGTGTCTCACAATGGAGTCTCCTATGATTATTATACTGGGTTTATGGTTAATCCCTGATGGCTGTGAGAGTTAGGTGTGTGGACTGTGTGGTGTGTGGTGCAGTAGGCTGTAGAGTTTGTTTGTGTTTTTGTCTTGGAGATCTCTTTTGTTTAGGTATGTTTTTAAGAACCTCTGCATATGTGGGTGTGTGTTGTGTTGGTGTGGGTGATGTTTGAGGAGTGGTGTTTGTGCAGACAACATTCTCACTGCCAGTTATACTAGTTTGTGAGGGAGAGAGCATAGATTCTAGGTTTTTAAAGTAATTGCACCTTTCACAAATTGTGTTCCTAGGTGGTAGTAAGAGAGTGTTGTCTGTGCACATGAGACAGTTGTTGCACTGTCTCAGGATGCCCATATCAACCAGATTGTCAGGAAAAACTGTAGGAAACTGTCCATCCATATTTGTCAGAATCAGTGAGGGGGATGAGCTAATGGAGGCAAAGGTAAAAAGATCTGAGATGGGTACTAGTAGCTTGTGCTTGTACAGAGGCTGTAAAGAAGCTTCACTACCTCAGGATTGAGCAATTGCTAGTAAGGAAAAATTTGAAGTTGTAATACCTTGCAATGGCTTAAATCAGTGCAGTGGCAGTGCAAGACGTGCAAACACAGACCCATGCCCTTTCACCAAATCACTCATGCTAGAGAAGATCAGACAGCCCTGTTACTCTCACTAACAGAGAAGGCAGGCCATTACCAGCACAAGATGCCTGCTAGGAAACTCAGCAAGCAAAACAACCAGGCCTGGATGCAGCAAACCTGTATCCAGACTATGCTACTTGACTAGAACACAGAAAATTCCCAGAAAATGCACAGAAAAGCACAGATGGAGCATTCATAAACAGAAAATGCAACTTTCAGTATGAAGAAAGCAGTTTACAGTTAAGTAATTCAGTAAAAATGCAGTTACAGTAATGAAACACTACTTAATGAAAATACAGTTAAAAAAAGTATTATGCAGTACAAGAATGCAGTGAAACAGTAATAAACAAGCTTTGTAACACTGAAAAATGTAGTAGATTAGCTGTATAGCATAACTATAAGTGCTGTGAAGTGCAGTTCAATGAAACAAATGTAAAAAAAACACTTATTCTGCTCTTGGAGACTCAGGGAATTTCTGCTATATCACATTAATGAATCATCACTCATCAGCCTGGTAACCAAATATTTCCAAAACAAACAAACACAAAAACTTTAATTATGTTTATATAACTGTAAACAAGAACAGGAACAAGAAGTAAACTATGTACACAAATAAAACTGTATTATTCCAACAGATTACAACGTAATTAACTATACTGTTATGATTACTTATACGAAACCCCACTGTGGTTTAATGTTTTTGAAGCCAGTAATTGCATCCGCATTGCCATCCATGCCCCACCTGCTCCACATGGCCACTTTGGCAGCACTGACATGGCCAGGGATGGAATAGCATATGCCTTCTATAGCAACCTGACCTAAGAACATCCACCATGCATCTAAACCATTGTACAGCTGTTTCTGTATGACCTGTAGAGGTGCAGTGCAGAACATTTGCCACAAGCCTCATAGATGCACCAATGGATGCATGTGGACTACCAAGGACTGCAGTGAACATGCCTGCTTCAGGTCCCTATATGCCATTTGGGTCATCCCACAGCCCATGCAGTTGTTACATATCATCAAACAGGCTACACAGCATGCTTACTATCTCTTCCGTGGTGTATGTGCCTGGATCATTAACTTGCATATGTACTGATTGATCCCAAATGTGGTACCCAGGCCAGGAAAGGACTTGGAGTCATGGCAGTGATGGCTACCAACATATATCTTGCTCTCCAGTGGTAGGTGTAGACATCAAAGACAGCACAGCTAACAGATGTCATTCATGGTAATGACACTTGTATAGCCTGGATGGTGCTGCTCGGACTAACAGGACCTCTAACACTAAACACTGTTGATGCTAGAGATTCTGTTTGGCCTCAAACCACCATCATCTCAAATGCTGGAGATATATGCATGCCCTCCAATGCAAGTCCAATGAAAGCAGACAGTGGAGAGGGCATTGTATTAATGGTCACTGAGAAATATGTTGAAAAATTGAATTATTGTCACACAATGATGAATTTTATCAAGACATTGTATTATATGATGTTAACAATGTATATAGAAGAATTGACTGAGCTATATGAGCTCTTACATTCTAACAGATTTCCTATGGATCTGTGAAAGTTTTTGGTTGTAGAAAATCCAGTTTTACCTACATTTTTTGAAATTCATAAGATACACAAATCCACAGAGCAAGCCATCCCCTTTCAGATCTACAGAGTAAGCAGACAGCTATAAAACAGAATCAGTAGCAATTCTAACAGGCAGGCTACTTATTGACAAATTAAGAAAAAAATAAACATTTTATCAGAGGATCATGGCACTTTTTGGAACAAGTTAAATATCTGCTTTATGAAAATGATTGTTGGCTTATTACATTAGACATCAATATGATTTACATACAATCATCCCGCAAAAACAAGTTAGAGCTATCGGAGACATTCTCATATGAACTGATTTTGTAATTATTGCTAAAAATCAATGTTATTTGTGAATTATTAGATACAGCATCAAATAATAATTTCTTCAGATTTAACAATGAAGTTTATCATCATCAAACATGTGACATGCTGTGGTAGCTCCCACTTTCACCAATTTGTTCTTGAATGTATGGAAAACCACCTATATTTACTAGAGTTTACCTAGGTCAAACACTTTGGCATACTTCAACTGTATTTACAATGTATTTTTCATATGGCATATGGAAGAAAATGAAATGAATATCTTTATTACCTTTTTATTCCTTATACCTCCTTACTCTCCCTTCTTCACTTACTTCCTTACTTCTATCAAATTCTCTTCCCTGACTTTCTCTCTAAATATATCATAAGCCTGTTTTTCCCTCATTTCATATTGCAATTCTTGTTTGTATTAGACTAACTTACCTTTAATTTCTCTACAAACTGTCTGAATTTTTTCTAAATATTAAATGATTGTCATATACCTTGTATCAATTCATAACTAATGTTTTTATATTATGTCTAATTTGTTATAATTATTTAAACTGCAGATGTTTTTGTTTTATTTTTGAAGATTGTAAAATTATTGTTCTTAAAATGTTTTGCAATAACTTGGAGCTGTTCTCTCTGAGCCTCTACTGAAAATGGGCTTAAACCCAGTCAGACTTTCCCAGTAATCAAATGTCAATAAACAAACAATAAATATTACATACTTCAAAAAAAGTCACATTTTTTCTGAGTCTTTTTGGATACTGGTTTCATGACAATACAAACTCTGTGGATGTCACTATCAGCGTGGACCATAGTGAGAATGAAATAAACTCTAGGATGTTAAGGAAACCTACCTTTAGTAAAACTTATATACATAGAAAAAGCTGTCACCTGGACACATTAAGTGTAACATAGTCAAAAATCAAACTATGTGCTTATTGAGACTCAATAAATGAGTTTATTTTTGGAGCGTTACAACTGCTTAACAAAATGTTTATTGATAAAGAATATTATGTAAAAATGATAGACAAAATGTTTAAGCACGCTAAAAAAGAAAGAAAGACAAAGTACACACATACTCTGAGCAGAATTCCATGTAGTCAGAGTCGTTAACTGGTGCTCAGCATATCTGCATATAGTCTTAGTGGCTCTCTTCTCTGTGTGGTCCCTTACTCTTATTTCTAAGAGGATTTGGAAGTTATTCTTTTACAAGACATTTTAATGGGATTAGTGAAAGATTGTGGTGGTGGTGTATGAAATTTGCAGGATAAGTTTTTAGGTGAGAGTGAAGCATCTGTATTAATTAGGTAAGTACACCTCTCACAGATGGAATTATTATTGTTGTTGAGTAAAGCTGTGAGCATACGGCAGCTTGACTTATATGCTGTCATAAGTGATCAACTGCTAAAAGGCTGGCAACACTGATTAAACTAGCGGGCCATCCTACCATCTGTTTCACTGCTTAGGTGTTTAGTTGAGTAAAGTAAATGCAGAAGATGGTGAATGTAATTATGGCGGAATGCCCAAAATATAAAGGTAACTTACAAGTGATTGATAGTCTTGTCCCACACATTACATATTTTAAAATTAAGATGAAAGAAAAGCAGATCATACTTCTAGACAATGCACTTTGCACTAGGCGGGTGGGAAGACAGACAGAGAGAGTCTCTCAAGCTTTAGCATTCAAATGAGAGAGCTCCAATTTGATATTCCAGTACCTGCTAGAATGAGGAGTTGAGCTGAGACTAGAAGGACCTTCCAAAATAAATTATAGTAAGAGTAGGAAAAGCAAAAAGCATTCACATGAAGAAAAAGCTGGAAAACCATCCCACTCCACTTAAGAAAAAGAGAGTTTTTCCCACAGATCACTTTAATGAAACCATGCAGTACACATATTTACTAGAATGTTCTACTGTGGGATTAAAGAGCTTTGATAAAACAGATACAGGCTACTAAAATAAACTTAAGAACCAATCACTTCGTTGCATTACTAAATGGCCCTCAACTGCCTCAAAAGCAAATCACATCTCCTGAACTAGATTCTCCTTCTCTCTCTCACTCCCCTCAACACAGACTATAATTTTAGCAGTTAAACCATTTAAAATGGAAAAATACAGTGCAGTTATCTACAAATTACTGATTATATGCTTAAAATCTTAGATGAGACAGATACAGCCTATTGAATCTAACTTAAAAACAGATAACAAGGACATGAGAATTTTTCAGGTACTTAGCTTTGTTGTTGATTGACCTGGAAATATTTCAGATCAACAGCTTTTCAGAAGAAGAAAACAACAAAAACAGGGATGGAGGCTGGGAATATTCATCAATCACTTAGCTATGTTCTTCAGTGGCCTGGAACTGCTTCAAAGAAACCACAGCTCTTGAAAAAACCTAGGTATAACTGCTTTCACAGTAAAGAAGCCATGGGTCAATGCCAACAGTTAGACAATGTAAATGTTAAAATGCAGTACAGCTATCTACTAGAATTAATGACTATAGACTTAAAGAGGTTAACTAAAAGAGAGACACACTGTTAAAATGAAACTATAAACAAACAACAATTAAATGAAAATCCTTGTCAGTTTGTTGTGCTGTTGAATTGTCTGCAACTATCTCAAACCAGCAGTACAGAAGAAAAGAACAGGGTGGGAGGTTGGGAAAATTCTTCAGACCATTAGCTTTATAGTCGAATATCCTGAGATTACCTTAAAAACAGTTAGTACTTTTGAATTAGTCTGGCTTTCATAAGCAAGCAGGACTCCATGCCAATAGTTTGAAGATTTAATTGGCAAAATGTAGTACAGTTGCTAACAGCAATTACTGACTATCAGCTTTAAGAACATATACAAAAAAGATAGACAATTAAAATTAACACAATAGCAGATACAGAGGTAATTAAAATTCTCTATAGATACTTACAGTCAAACTATTGCAAAATCAGAGCTGTCTCCAACTAACAGGTTAGAACACAAGAATATCTTTGAAGGCTGAGAAGGCTGTTCATTGACTTGGTTTGGTTGCTGAACGGTCGGTAACTGCCTAAAAAACAATCTCAGCTTTTGAACTAGCCTTGTATTTACTCCTGTCCAAGAAATAAACTATTTTTTAATTCCATCATCTAGACAACAAATGGCAAAAAGGCTATTTTACAAAATGACAACAAAAGACTAAGTGGTGAGAACAAAATGTCCAACTATGGGGCTTGTGCACAATGCTGCTTTATTCATGAGGGAAGTAACCTCACCATAGCCTCATACCCCAAGATGCTCAGTGGAAATGGAATATTCAATTGTAACACTTGTGAGGTGATCTGTATAAGGAAGACAGAAAGGGCACTTAGGCAGAGAATGTATGAACACTTGTATTATATTAAAAGGAGATCTTTGAGGCATGCTCTTTTAAGCACACTAAGGAATGCACAAATTTGTAAAAGTTTTTTTTTTTTTTTTTTTTTGTATTTTGGAAAATGTATCCCGGGATATTAGAGGTGGGAAATGAGATTCCCATCTAGAAAGGAAGGAACTTTTATGGCAAATCTGGGTGAATGCCACACAATTTCCAGGCATTAATGATAGAATATGTATTAAAAGTGTGTAGACCTTGAAACTATAGAGTTATTTAAATTATTATAATATTAGTTAATGGTGTTACTTTGTTAATTTATTTGGAGACAAGATGCGTGTTTGATAGTTATGTGATTTTAATTATTTCTAAAATGTTTTAATTTTAATGGTGGTAATACACTGAGAGGTGTTTTGGGTCAATATGATTCCAAAAGCACTAAATATTTATGAGTGCTGTAAAGTGATTGTTTTTTTGTTTGTTTGTTTGTTTTTAAGGTAATGGGTTTTGGGTTTATAAAAAGAGGGTGTGTAGTTGTATGATACTGTTCAGATGAAGTTCAAGGTTTTGAACTAAAATGATTAACAGTTTTTTTATTTTATTGTTTTGGTCAATGTTAAAATGCAATACACCTGCTTACTATAATTACTGACTGTAGGTTTAAAGAACTAAGCTAGAAAGATAAAGACTGCTAAAATAAACTTTAAAAGAGATAACAAAGAAATGAAATTTATTTAGACACTTATGTTCCATGTTAAGTGATCAGAAATTATTTCAAACCAGCACTAGTTTAAAAGAACAGGGTGGGAGCTTGGAAAATTATTCATACTCTTAGGTCTGCTGTTAAATGGTCTTAAACTCGCTTAAAAGGCATTATAAGTCCTGAACTAGACTAGTACTCACTCCTATTACATTTTAATCCTAACAGTTAGGACTACTTAAATGGCAAAATGCAGTGCAGCTATTTACTAGACTCACTAACTACAGGTTTAATGAGTTTAGCTAAAACAGACACAAACTATTAAAATGAACTTAAAACATATACCAAGGAACTTAAAATTTTTAAAGGCACTAGCCTCTGTTGTTGAATGGCTTGGAACTGCCTTAAAACAACTATAACACCTAACACCTGAACTAACCAGTTTCTCACACTTGTCAAAAGAAAGAAGCCAGGGTTTAATTCTGTTAGGCTAATTAACTGGGAAATCCAGCAAATTTGTAGTGCTGAAAATAGGGATAAAGATCATCAAAAAAATACAGACCTTTAAATCAACCTAAACACTGACAATGAAATGAAGATTCTTCAGACACATAGTTTCATTATTGAATTGCCTTGAAATATCTCAAAGCAGCAGCAGTTTAAAAGAAAAAAAAACAGACTAGAAGAATTTGACGATGGCTGCACACTAACAGCTTAATTTCAGCTCTTCCAGTGTAAAAACAGAAACTCAGAAAAGAGAGCTAGTGAATTTGTTTTTTTTTGTTTTTTGTTTTTTAAGGTAAATTTCAGTTACTGGCTAGGAAGTACTCTACCTGGATGCCAGCAAAAAAGAAATTTAGAGAATCTGAAAGAAAATCAATCACAAAAGGTGAGGAGAAAACACTGGCTGGGAAGAATCCCTGTTCATCAAAAAGCAGTTCAAGCTTCAACACTGATGCAAGACATGACTTCCAGTAATCTAGAGAAAAACATACATCAAATATTCTCAGAGATGATTAAAATAAATGAAACACTGATGGAGAATATCAACTCAAATAACAAAAGCCTAGAAAAATGGAAGAATATTTAAACAGGTACTCAGATGAGCTGATAAAACTGCAAAAATCAGATGTCAAAATGAAGAAAATGCTGGCTGAATATGAAACTGCTCAAGAAAAGATGTTTCAAAAATGGTAGAATTAGAGACAGAACACATAGGGAAACCTGAGATTTTTTGCTGTACCAGAGAAACTGGAAGGAACAGACTGTATTAATTTTATGAAAGCATAAATAAACAACTGGAATAGTATTCCACAGCAGGAGTTGTTAATTGAAAGGGCACATCATGTGCATGCTCCAAACCTGACCATGGAAAGCAACTAAGACCTCTAACAGTAAAGATGCATTCTTATCGGCAGAAAGAGTTGATGACAAACTGTGGTAGAAGGACGAAGTACTAAAAGTTAAAGACAATACAGTGATTGTGGAAATGATTACTCACTGTACATCAGGCAGAAGGGGACTAAATTTATTCCAGAAATCTAAAAATGTTGAGAGGAAGGTGTGAGATTCAAGCTGCTATATCCGTCTTCACAATATTTTTTCTTAGAGGATCAAAGTAATTTTCCTGATGCAGAACATGCTAAGGAGGAAATACAAAAGTTTGCCCAACAAAAAGTGATCTATCAAACAGAAGGGGATTCTGCTTCTTATTCTTTTGATTATAAATCTCATAAACAGACCAATCCAGTGAAACATTTTCCAGTGTTCCAAAGGAATATGTTTGAGACACAGAAAAAGCACAGGAGTTGGCAAGAAGAACCAGAAGTGTTTTGGAAATGAACCCAAGACTGGATTTGTGAGATGGAGATAAACAGGAAGAAAACCAGAAACTTGGAAATTAATGAATACATTTGGGATTACAAAGTATCAATTACATTTGTGAAATGTGGTAGCGTTGTTGCCTCACAGTAAGACGCTGTCCGGTTCGATTCTCAGCTAGAGCATCTTCTGCGTGGAGACATGCGTGAATGGGCGTACCTTCGTTGAAGGTTGTGCATCAGGCCTGGCAAGCTGGTACGTAAAAATCAACTGCCAATCATTAGCAGACCGGAGTTCCGCTGTGGCGACCCCTAACCGGAAAAAGCCGAAAGACACACACACACAATGACAGAACAAGAAAACCTGGAAATATTGGACTTTTTTGACTTTGTTAAAATTATAGGTGACTACAAAACAAATGTCCCACTACATGCCATTAATGTTTGGAAAAACATTAAGAAGAGGAGGAGAAGAGAAAGGAAAGAGGTAACTAAGTAAAACAAATTTTGTACATAACAGCACTTTTTATAAAACATGACTTATACATAATGCTATAAAGTAAAGCTTTTTTAGTTATTTTTGTGTACAATAGAGATAATAAATTAAACAGGTGCCACTTTTTTTCTTTCTTTCCTTTTGTTTAGTTTTAAGAAATGTAGTTACTGCAATGTTAAAAGAGAAGAAAGCTTGGACGAAAGAGTTTGATAGAAGTAAAACTGATACACTTTTGCTTGCTTTTGCATAGGAGAATGACTGGATTAAGGCCATTGGCTTCATCTAATAACATATTTTAAGGGAAAGCAAGTAACTATCAGAACAATGAATATAATGCAAAGTTTTCTTCTAGCAAATAAATGTTCATAGTGCAACATTTGAAGTTTGTAGCAGAAGGCAACAGTGTATTTGGTTCTCATATTTCTATGGAGGCAACCTGAAAAGGGAGCTATAAAACAGAATACTTCTTTATTTCAACGGCTAGGAGATAATGTTTTCTGAAAGCATTCAAGTTGTTTTCTACATCTGGGAGAGGAATAAAGATAAGACAAAAACAGGCAGCAGTTAGTGTAAGCAAAAGTACAGGCCGTACCAAACATCTTAGCATGGATCGCTGATAAGTATAATTCTTGTCACTTTAACTTTTCAGAGTTCTGTATTGTCTTAATTTTTGCCTGATTGAATTATTTTATATATTTGCTGACTGAATTATTTTATGTATTTGCTGGCATTGTTTTTTTGTTTCTAATCTCTTCTGAAACTGGTTTTCTCCCTTCCACACATTCCATTCCTGTGGTGCTTGTTATAGTTGATGGCTTTGCAGTTGCCCGCCCCTACTGCAAATTTGATCTGGGACACTCCTCCCAGTCTAGTGTTCATTATACCTAATACAGAGAGAACATTTGAGAAGGCCAACCCACTTAGCTCTTAACCTTGAATTATCTTCTTCTCCTCCTTTCTCCTATTGCACTTTACTAACAAAAAAAATCTCCTTGTCATCTGATGGAGTACTGAGTGTGCTTCTCAGCTGATAAGTATATTTTTGGCACTTCATAACTGTTCAGAGTTGAATAAAACAATTGAATTTAGTTCAGAATACATTTTGAATAAATTGCATTTATTTAAACTGTATTTGCTTTAATACTGCTACACACTCAAGTGTGCTAGCTTGCACTGCACTTTAATTGTTTTTAGTGCTGTTTTAGCTGCTTTCTGAAAAAAAATCTAAGCTTGTTTCCTGCCTTTCCTGTAACTAGTCTAGTCCAGATACAGATTTTCTGTATCCAGGACTGTTGGTAAGCTTCTGGGCCCCCCAAGGCATTTTGTGCTGGAGGGAAGCTTTCTAGCTTATCAGTGGGACTGGTAAGCACTAGGTAGCCTATCTACCACATGAGGAGTGGCTTTTGGCCCATAAATTGTAGTTTATTGGCTGTTTGGGCAGTTTTTCCATCTCATTCAACTTTCTGGTTTAAAAGCCTGCATTTGCACTTGTTTCACACCTTTCTTGTAACTAGTCTAGTCCAGATATAGATTTACTGTATCCAGGACTGTTTGTAAGCTTCTGAGAGCCCCCCCAAACCCTTCTGTGTTGGAGGGAAGCCTTCTAGCTTATCAGTGGGAGTGGTAAGCACTAGATAGCCCATCTACCACAAGAGGAGTGCTTTCTGGCCCAGAAATTGTAGTTATTGGCTGTTTGGGCAGTTTTTCCATCTCTTTCAACTTTCTGGTTTAAAAGCTCACATTTGCACTTGTTCCCCGCCTTTCCTGTAACTAGTCTGGCCCAGGTACATTTTGTTCTGTATCCAGGACTGTCTGTAAGCTTCTGAGCCCCCCAAGGCTTTCTGTGTTGGAGGGAAGCCTTCTAGCTTATTAGTGGGAGTGGTACGTACTAGGTTGCATATCTACTACAAGAGGAGTGTTTTTTGGCAAAGAAATTGTAGTTTATTGACCATTTGGGCAGTTTTATCACTTCTTTCTACTCTCTGGTTTGAAAGCCCATGTTTGTGCTTGTTTCCTCACCTTTCCTGTAAATAATCTAGTCCAGAAACAGATATGCTGTATTCAGGACTGTTGGTAAGCTTCTGTGCCCCCCCCCCCAAGCCTTTCTGTGTTGGAGAAAAGCCTTCTAGCTTATCAGTGAGACTGGTAAGCACTAGGTAGCCTATCTACCACAAGATAAATGGTTTCTGGCCCAGAAATTACAGCTATTGGCAGTTTTTCCATATCTTTCAACTTTCTGGTTTAAAAGCCTGCATTTGCACTGGTTCCCCACCTTTCTGGTAACCAGTCTAGTCCAGGTACAGATTTGCTGTATCCAGGACTGTTGGTAAGCTTCTGAGTGCCCCCAAGCCTTTCTGTGCTGGAGGAAAGCCTTCTAGCTTATCAGTGAGAGTGATAAGCACTAGGTAGCCTATCTACCACAAGAGAAGTTATTTCTGGCCCAGAAATTGCAGTTTATTGACCATTAGTGCAGTTTCTTCCATCTCTTTCAACATTCTGCTTTAAAAGTCCACATTGGTGCTTGTTTCCCACCTTTCTTGTAACTAATCTAGTCCAGATACAAATTTGTTGTATTCAGGACTGTTTGTAATCTTCTAAGTGGTGCCAAAGTCTGCTCTTCAAATTTTCCCTTAGATCTGCTAGTTCTCTCCTCTCATGCACTTTTACTAGCTTATTAGTTTAGCACTTTACCAGACTTCTTACTAGCTTATTAGTTTAGCACTTTACCAGCACTAAACATTCTACAAGGAAACGGCTCCAGTATTTATTAATGCCCACCCCTCCAGGCATGTTTAAAGGTCAGTTTCCTGTGCTTTCTCCTATTAACCTGGTGAACTTGTGCTTCCTGAGGCAATGTAGCAACTGCCTCATGTACACTGACAACCCTCTCTTCTTACCTCCCAACACTCAGACTTGCGAGAGATGCACTTATATACCCAAACTGGAAGCCATGCACTCTCCAGCCAAGACCCGAATAGCTGGTCAAGAGAAGAAGGTCAACATTTGCACCACACCACATGGAACACATAGCCCTCCAGAACACACACCAACACTTCCTTCACATAAAAAACACAAACTACACACCCACCTTCATGGAGGCTCTCAATAAAAATCTACCCAAACAGCAGGGACCTCCAAGGCAGAAATGCACCCAACCACCACAACACAACACTAATCACGAGACACATAACTCTCCTAAACAGTGTGCCACTCAACCAAAGCCCCTAAGGCAAAACACACTAGTCATAGGTGACTCAATAGTGAGGCACACTGATGTCCCACTCAGTAGGCTGAATAAGGAGAAAGTAACAGTCAGATGCCTGTCAGGTGCCAGGATCTGCCACATAACGCATGCACTCAGGTCCCTTAACAACAGGTACAAATATGACTCTGTCATTGTACATGTGGGTGTGAATGACTTGAGCTGTATCTCCCTCCTGGACTACATGAAAAGAGACATGGAGGAGCTCTTGGATTATGTAGCCCAGGCAGGTATGACCCTAGCCCTGAGCAGCATCCTACCATTACCCAGAATGATACCACAGTACAAGCAGAAAATGATTGATTTCAACAATTGGCTAAGTTTTTGCTATCATTCTATGGGGATCCAGTATCTGTCTGCCTGGGATGACATGATTGACAGACCTCGATGCCTAGCCAGAGATGACCTGCATCTGTCACCCCACCATCGTAACAGCTACAAACAAATGCAATCTGAGAGTCATGCTGCTCAATGCTAGAAGTCTAAATCTCAAAATGCATCCGCTCAAAGCACTCCTTAAAATGGAGAACATCGACATTTGTGCTGCAACAGAGACTTGGTTCAAATCAGCAGAAAGTACCCCTGCACTACCAGGCTATAACTCATTCCACACCTTTCGGCCCCAGAACTTGGACTGAAGCTCCAAAGGCAGTGGTGTTTCTATATTTATAAAGGATGCGCACACTTCCAGACTGGTAGCCCAATATAACACATCTGAGATACTGCAGGTGCAGCTAACATTGGGTAAAACAGCTATTCAGGTCGTAACCTGCTATAGGTCCCTAACCATGTCCCAAGACTCACACTCCACATTCCTAAGCACCCTGGAGAATATTAGGGTCCAACCTAACACTCTCATACTGGGTGACTTCAACTACTCCTCCATTAACTGGGAAAACTACTCATGTACCAATACACTTGCCCAATGCTTTCTGGAATTCATTAATTCCAATGCTCTGGACCAACTTGTTCTTACCCCCACTAGAGGTAGCAACATCCTTGACCTGGTCATTACTAACATGGACAACTGTTGCTCTACACCAATAGTCAACTCCTCCCTGGTTAGATCCAACCACAAACAAATCACCTTGGAAATCCACATCCGTCCCACCCCACCCCCACCCCCACAAAGGTAACCACCATGAAAAACTTCTCCCAAAGCTAACTTTGGGCTCCTAAAAACAGAGGTGGCCAACTTCACAGCACCCATGCAAATGGAGAATAGTTGCATGACCACCGAATCATACACCAATGCACTGTACAAACACGTACACAAATGCATGTATCTCACCATACCCAACAGAACCAAAATGCTCTCCTCAAAAAAAAAAGAAAGCCAATCTGGTGGTCCCCTGCCATAAGCAAACTCTACAACAGAAGGAGGAAACTGATGTGGAATGGAAAAACTCCCTTATCAGCCTCAACAAAAGGTTGAGATGCCTCATCAAATCCTCTAAAACTAGCTATGAAAATAGAATTGCAGCAGATAGTAAAGACAACCACAAGGCTTTCTATAGTTATGTAAAGAATCTCTGCCATAATACCCAGATTTGCTCTGTGCTACTGCACAATGGTATCTCCTATACCGAGCCAACGGATATTGCCAATATACTGGCCAACAGATTCAGTGTTAACTTTACCCCTGTCTCCCCCCAAAGGACCAATCACAATACCAGTAGATTGCCAGGCACCTAGTATTACTGCTGCACAGGTTAAAACAGTACTGTCCAAAGCCAAGACTACAGCTTCTATGGGACCTGACAATATCCCTGGCTGTGTTCTACATGAACTACAGAGTGAACTGGCACCTGACCTGTGTGCCCTGTTCAATCACAGCCACATCTCAGGCATTGTCCCTATTGAATGGTGCACTGCTACAGTCATCCCTCTCCACAAAGGAGGAGTGACTACAGACCCCGGGAATTATCACACAATTAGCCTGATGAGGCTGATATGCAAAGCTATGGAACGCATCATCATGGAACTAACAAACAAGGATATAGGGAATCTCCAAACTCTGGATCCTACACAGTTTGGTTTTGTGAAGGGTAGATCATGCCTGCTCAAATTGGTCGACTTCTTGGAGTCAGTCACCACAGCTGTGGATGAAGGCAAGGTGGTTCATACAGCCTACCTTGATCTGTCCAAGGCCATTGATACCATTCCCCACTCAGGAGTCATAGAAAAACTCACTAAGCTAGGCATCGACCCCTATATCACTAGGTGGGTTGCAAACTGGCTCACAGATAGAACCCACAGTGTGAAAGTAGCTGACTCAAAGTTAGACTGCTGACCAGTCACAAGTGGAGTCCCACAGGGGTCAGTCCTGGTTCCTCTCCTGTTTAGTATCTACTTCTCTGAAGTCAAGGCCAACACGAAGGGACTCTGCCTGACAAAGTTCACAGACAATTGCAAGTTGGGAGCTATCATTAACTCCTCATGTGATGTTGACATCCTACAGAAAGGCCTCAATGACACCAATGACTGGTGTCAGAACCGTGGCCTTAAGCTCAATGCTAAAAAATGTGTCGTCATCCCCCTTGGAAAAAACCCAGTTCCCTTGAATTACCATGTTGATGGTAGTCCACTGAACACAGAAGGCATTATAAGAGATCTGGGAACACAGGTTGACAGTAACCTCTCTTTTGACCACAACTTTGCCACTGTGGTCAGAAGGTCCTTCTATGTGGCACATCTCAATACTAAGGGTTTTGCATCCAGGAAGAAAGAGGTCATTGTCTCCCTCTACTCTTCCCTCATTAGGTCAGTTATTGAGTACAATGCCCCATTTGCCATGTACCTCACTAGACACCTGCAACAACTGGAGAGGCTGCAAAAGTACCTCACAAAGAGGATCCTAGGCCTTAAACACTTGTCCTATATGGACAAACTCAAAAAACTCCAACAATTCTCTATCTCATATCACCTAATTAGAGCCGATCTCTGCTTGACTTACAAAGCCATGTCTGACCCAGCTCTGTTAGAAATGCTACATCTAAAGAAATCCCAATCCCTTCACACCACAGCTCCAGAGACCTCACCCTCATTACCACAATCAACAGAACATGCTGAAGGGGCAGGTTCATAACCCAGAGACTGTCCATGTTATGGAATAGACTTCCCATACATGTCAAGCAGAGCACCTCACTGGCCCTCTTCAAAAGAAATCTTGATGAGTGGATGGGAAATAGAAAATTCACCCCGGGGATCACTCCAGTGGCTCTACTTAACATAGGCACTAGGAACTAAGGACGGGTGGCACAATGCCAAGGTAATCCTATGGGCTAGGCTTGTAAAGGCTCCAGGGCCATTAGCCTAGTACATACCTATGAAGCTATGAACCTATAACCTTCATTATAGGTTCATTCAATCCTGTGGGTGTGGTTGTCAATCTCGGGCAATTGTTCCTATTAGGAGGGTTAAACTTCCTTATTTGAAAAAATGTATATAGTTGCATGTGTTTATATTAAGCTAATGGGTTCTGGGGTATGTTCATTTTTATTGTTTGTGGGATTTCATTAAAACAAAAAGTCTTGTAAGATGTGACATAGATTCAAATGTATATAACAAGAAACAACTGTATAAAAGTTCAACCTGCCAGATGTTGCTGTATGCATGTAACACAAAATCTGAAACTAGACATTTAAAAATATATACTATACGTAACATGTGGGAATAAGAACTAACAATGACAACACTTTTTTATATTATCATTAAATGTGAATGGTCTCACAGTTATATACAAAAAAGAAAGTGTAGTGAACTGTATTAAAAATGCAGAGTGCAAATTGCTATGCTACAGGAGACACATTTGGAAAGAACTGGTCGTGTGAATTTGATAAAGAAAGGATTATAGAATGGTTAGTCAGTGGAATATCTGGGACAAAGGAAAATGAGAGTACATATACTAATTGTGAGAGGAGCTCCAGTAGTGATAGAAGAGGAGAAAAAAGATAGTAATAGTAGATTTGTATAGTAAGGGGTTACTGGCAATGGAGGAGGATTATGATGGCATGTATATATATATATATATATATATATATATATATATATATATATATATATATATACTCCCCCAAAAGTTGCTACACTGGTGCTTGAGAAAATTCTAGGAAAAGTAATCAGCTTTCAATCGGGAACATTACTTACAGGTGGTGACTGGGATTGGATTTCCAAGCATACCTCTCAAACTCTTAGAGTGATAAATCTGGACAAAGCCATAAATAAAAGTGGGACTTTTACAAATCCAAAAATCAAACAACCTGTTTACAAATATATCATAAACTGGCTATATACAATGTCCACAACAAAAGATACAAGTACAAACAGTTAGTACTTCTCTAATAAGCAATACAATTTCTGTCAAACAATTAATTAATGTGCTGTATTATTAGCTCTTGTTTTTATGGTAAAAATGTCTTTATTACAAACTTCTTTAGCTAAATGGATACATTCACAGTTAAATGAGATAGTACACTTAGACTTCTAATTTATTGTAATGACTTTCCTTGCTATTGACAAAACTGACCAGAGAAGAAGTATTTGGTGTACTGGTATGACTTCTAGAATTGGAACATTGAATAGAATAAGATAATCTGTAATTATGCAGGTATCATTCCACAATGCTTTACAAAAATATCTAAAATCAGTCTAAAAAGATGTTACCATGTTGCATTTAATGACCATATGTAACCAGTCAGTATCTGGAGTTGAACCACATCTCCAACATTTTATGTTATGTTTTTGAAGATTATGGCCATTTTATGTTGGGTTAATAAGCTCCTATGTAAAAATCTGCATATGTATACATACATACAAATATTTCAAGCACTGGAATTAATATCCTTCTAGCTTCCCAATATACCAAAACACTAGTTCTCATAATATGTCCAGGCTGTTCTTAAAAATATCTGAACTAGTACTTGCTTTAATATAACTTGGTAGTCTGTTCCATGCATCAGCTACTCTGTCAGAGAACCACTTAGTACACATCTCATTCCTACAGTATCTTCCATTTTTAACTTCTCCAAGTCTTTTGGGTTTCTAATAACATGACAGGAATGGACCCCATTCCTAAGTCAATGTACGATTAAAGTTCATGAAAATAGTATTGTTTCACTCTTTGATGTCAGCCAAAAGTGCTCTTTGCAGCACCCGCAATGTGCCCAGTAATGACTCCTTCTGCAATACGTATGGTGTTACATAAATTGGTAACATATCTAAATACGATTGTAAATTCTTTTTTATAATACCCGTTGCTCCTACTACTATTGGAACTGCCTGGGTATCTTTCTTCCACATGGCTCTTATTTCAGCCTGCAGATCAAGCTATTTTATGACTTTGTGTCTCTCTGTATGCAAGACACTGTAGTCACTGGGTGTGATGATTTCAATGATCAATGCTACTTTTGTCTTTTTTTCTTGGACCACTATATCCATTTTTCTAGCATCTATCATTTGAACTGTTGGTACTGGGTGATCCCATGTGATATAAAGTTCATCATTTTTTATGATTCTTTGTGGCTTATATTTCCTGTGTTTTTCAACCACTTCGATACCATAATGTTTGCACAATCTCCAGTGCAACAGTCTCACCACATTATTATGCCTTTCAGTATATAGTCCCTCTGCCGTTAGTGCATCACAACCACCAACAAGGTGTGTGACTGTTTCTAGTTAGTTTTTTACAAAATCTATATATGTCTGTTTCTCCCACATGTTCAATGGACTTTGTAAACCAGCGTGTACGTAGCCCACTATCTTGGGCTGCCAATATTAACCTTTCATTTCCTGGTTTGAATTTACCTCTCCTTAACCATACCTGCGTTTGGTCTTGATCAGCATTAGGCTCTTCCAGAAGTTTTCTATACTTGCAACTATATTTATGTTTTTCCACATTTCTTGCCTTTTCATCTCATCCTTCACCTTAAATTCTTTCTTTTGTTTTTTGGCATATTTAGTTGCTGCCTGTTTTTTTATCCGTTTCTGGTTTGATTTTCATTCCTGCTTGATGTCGATATGCTTCTGCTAAATTAAGCAGAGACATCATCTTAGATTTATTCTCCTCATGTTTCAAAACTTTCACTACATTTGGATCTTGTGAGGTCAGTAAATATGTGAGTCACACGATTGCAGATCTATACATGTAATCAATTTCAAGGTGACCCATCCCTCCTTCGAAATGGGGAATATATAATCTTGGTATACATTGATTTTTATAAATCATTTGGTAAGCATGAAGCATCCTTCTTGTTTTAATATCCAGTCTATCCAACACTTTTTGGGACCAGTCAATCAATCCAAAACTATAAGTTAGGACAGGAAAAGCAAATTGATTTATAGCTTGGATCTCGTTCCTAGATGTCAGTGTTGTTTTCAGGATTAATTTAAGTGTTCTAAAGTATTCCTTACTGAGTTTCAGTCGCATTTGTTCATGTTTTATTGTTGATCCTTCATCAATTCCCAAGTATTTACACATTCCATCTTGCTCAAGTTCTTTAATATTACATTCTTGTCCCAAACTGATGTTTTCCTGGTGCTGCAGTTTTCCTTTTTTAAAGGTTGCTTTTGCACATTTATCAAGACCAAATGACATTCCAATATCATCTGTAAAAGTTTTGACAACCTGCAGCTGTGCTTTCAGTTCCTCATCTGATGAGATATACAGTTTTAAATCATCAACAAAGTGAAGATGAGATGTCATTAGACTTCGTTGTTTTCTAGGAGCCAAATTGTAGCCATGGTCTAAGCTGTTAAGTAAACAGCTTAATGGATTAATAGCAAGGCAGAATAGCAATGGTGACAAAGAGTCACCCTGAAATATCCCCCTTTGAATTTTTATCCCTGGGATAATAATCTGTCCTTTATCATGGCTTAATTGCAAAGTGGTCTGCCACTGTTTCATGGTTACTGTAATGTAGTTAATCAGTGTAGGGTGTATCTTATACATTTTTAAGCACTCTTTTATCCATGAATGCGGGATACTATCAAATGCTTTTTGTAGTCAATCCATGCCATACTTAGACTCTTCCCCTTCTTACAGTTCTCCACTATAACTTTAACAACAAATGATCCTTTGTTCCATATGACTTTCTTTTATTGCCCTTTTGTTCTACTGTCATAATTGAGTTTTCTTCTGAATGACTATAAACTCTGTTGGCATCAATTCTCGTGTATAGTTTATAAGTTGTTGGAAGACAGGTTATTGGTCTATAATTTTTGGGGTAGCTTGCAGGTTCACTTTTAAGTAAGAGCATTGTTTTTCCTTTTTTCCTTTTGTTAAACAGTGCGGTGTGTGTTTGGGGTGTGCATATAAATAGTTCTTACTCATGCCTAAATCCTTGTGCAAAGAAGTTAATACTTTAAGCCAATAGTTAGGTACTGCATCTGAGCCTGGGGTTTTCCATTTAGATGCTTTTCTCAACTTTGTTTCAATCTCTCTGGCTGTTATTTCATCCAATTTCATATCCTGTACCTTTAAACTTTTTATTCTTTCTTTTACTTCGTCTATCCATTTAGCATCTTTGTTATGTTCCACAGGATCTTCATAGATACTTCTCCAAAATGTATCTAATTCCTCTTTTTCTGGCGGTCTTTCAATTTGTTTTACCTAATTTCCCAATTCTCTATAAAACTTTTTTGGGTCATCTACAAATTGCTTATTTTCTGCTTTTCCCTTGTATTTATCTTTGTATCTTCTAAGTTTTTCCACCTGTTTTGAAATTTTTATTTTGTTATGTCCAATAGTGCATAATAGATCCTGGTCTGTTCTAATACTGTGCATTGCTTTTATCACATCTATCATTCTTAGTACTTTGTTGATCTATTCCCTCTTCTATAATCTTCTAACAATGACACTTCTTGTCTTAGATGCTTTATAGTTTTCTCTGTTCGATATTTCCATGATGGTATTCACTTTCTCACCCTCTTTTCCCTTGCTACCCTGTGTTCCTGTGGTAAAACTTTATCAGTTATTAATTTGGCACCACAGTAATATATTCTGTTTACTTCTGTTATATCCCATGGATCTCTATGGACAGTCCTAGTTAATGTGTTCATTTGTTTTATCAAGCTTCTGACTTTTGAGGTTTTATTAACCATCTCCAGTCTATTTCTCTCATTGATCTGGATATATATGTCTTTGTCTATTAAATCAAGCAACTCTTCTCTTAATTCATTTTATTCCATACTGAGGGCACATCTCTTGTTTTCCGTTTCCTGTGGGCATTCTATAGAAAGTTCTATAGCAGCTTCCTGTAGCACATTCTCTTCAATTTCATTCTGTGTCATCTGTTGCTCTGTCATATGGGAACTCACTGGCCTATCACTCCTCAACATTGACTGCATCAGAGTTTTCACAGTTTCCTGTTCCTTTCCTTGCTGTCTAGCTTCAAATGAACGTTTATACTGGTTTCATGTGGAAGGCTCCAAAATATCTTGATATGGCATCTGACAAATTGCTTCCTCTTCCACTGAATTCCCCTTAATTTGGATATCCATTGCTCTATCCTGTTGTAGTGCTTTCTGTATTCAATTTACAACACTGAATCCTTCTCTTTGCAGCTGTTCCATAACCTCAATTTCTATTTCTTTGACTTCTCCATTACTAATCTCTTTTTCTACTTTTCCTCTTAGTCTTCTTATTGGAAAGTTTTCCATATCCGGATTCCTTTCCCTATATTTTTCTTCAAATATCTTTGGTGCTGCTCTTTTTGTATTAGTTTTGCTTTCTCCTTTGCATAAATATTATACCATATTAAATCTCTTTTCCTTTCCCATGTCCATATTTCTTCTTCACATGTCTCCTGATCTTCTTGCTTTTCCTTATTTTGGGGACTCACTCCATCATGCTGTGATGTAGCCTGTTTTAGGCCTTCTACATTAAATTCTTCACTTCACAGGCACTCCATAACTTCAATTTCTATTTCTTTAACTTCTGCTTTACTAATCGTCTTTTCTACATTAAATCTTTGTGCTTTTAGTCTTTTTATTGTGAAATTTTCCATATCTGGATGCCTTTGCCTGTATTTCTCTTCAACTATCTTTGAGACTGCCTTCTGTATATTAATTAACGTGGATTTCTCCTTTGCATAAATATTGCACCATATCAAATCTCTCTTTCTTTCCCACGTCCATATTTCTTCCTTATATTTTTCAAATATCTGTAGGTTTTGTTGTTTATACTTTCTCACTTCCTCAAATGCTTCTTTTTTCAAACAGATCAAAATGTCTTGATCTATATACTGTTTTTCAAATATCTGTTGTATTAATGAACACAAATTTTTATTTGAAGCTTCTGACGTTTTTTCCTGTGGAAGTATTTTTCTTTCCTCTAATTTCTCTCTTAATTGTTTTGTATATCTTGTGTCTGGAAATTCTGAGCATTTTACATAATAGTAACAATACATAATTTATTTCTTATTCTCAAGAGTCCACTCTGTCATCTTTATGGCTCTTCTTTGGCCAATCAATTTTTGTCATTTTTGTGGACTGCTACTTCCTTCAAAGGGGGGGGGCATCCTCCCCCTGAGCCTAGCCTGGCCCCATTGTAGGAATGTTTCAGTATTTTGAGGATTCTACACTGTCATTTTTCCAGTCCTGGCACCAGTGCACCTACCAGGATTGGGCATTTGTTTATCCTGGGACTTGTGCACCCAGCTATATTTTTTTATTTTTGATTTACTTCTGTCCATGATATATGCTATATAAATACAGTCTATATATCAGTGTCATCCTGGTGAGATTTTGTGAAAAACTGAGTCCACCACATGAAGGTACTCACCAAGACTTGAAGATGAATTCAATTTCAGCACTACTACTCTCCTTTGCTTGCTGACTTTTCATCTCTCCATTAGGACCCCGAATTTTCTATCTTCTACATATCTTCTACATAAGTTGTTTGCTGATTCTCTAGTAGCTTTTGATAACCCCAAACATTCCCAGAGGTAGTGTCTCTAAATGCCCTATATACCTGAATAAGATCTCCTCTTAGATATCTGTAAGAGACACTGTACAAGTTCAGATATTTTAGTCTTTCATAATAACTTAAATTTTCACATCCATGGATGCCCTTGGTATATTTCTGTTTTACTCTTTCCAGTTTACTCATGCTTGTTTTCTTATAGGGTTTCCATATTGTTATTCCATACTCAAGTTTGGGTCTAATGTAACTAGCAAACAATGGCTTTATTATTTTTGATTTCCTAGACTTTATAAATCTTTTTATAACAACCTATAGTTCTATCACTATCATTAACCAATTGGTTGATATGATTAGAAAAAAGTCATAGCTGAATCTACCCATATACCCAGGTCCTTAAATGAGTCTACAATTTCAATCAGTGTGTGCTGATTTAAATATTCACCGTTCAGTTTATGTCTCACAAATTTCATATGCTTAGTTTTTGATGTATTTATCAGCATATTATTTTCCTGTGCCCAAATGTTCAATTTAGTCAAGTTATTTTGCAGACACGCCATCTGTAACACATGTAATCAGTTTACCCAATTTCAGGTAATCTGCATTTAGACTGTAGAATACTTCAGATGAAAAAGTTAGGTCTGAAAGATACAATCTAAACAAGTAAGGGCCTAAGACAAAGTCCTGTGGGACACCCTGACTGTAACCAAGGATTTCACCTGTCCTTGTGCTGTATGATACTTGCCATGTACTGTTTGTAAGCCATACAGCTATCCATCTTATAAAGAGTACACCAATACCTAGTTGTACTAATTTATTGATCAGTGTTTTGTGTATGAACTTGTCAAATGCTGAAGTTAAATCTATATAAATGATATGACAGCACAATTTTACATTCTTGGCTGTTATTATATTGTTATAGAACATCATGTTATAGGTGGTAATAAATCTATTTTCAACATATACATGCTGATATATGGTTTCAAGTCCCAACCTAAACAGTTCTGACAATAACTTATCAAATATTACCTTTTCCATTATTTTTCCACAACATGAAAGTAGACTTAAGCTATATGACTCTGGGATTGTCCTACTTCCCTTCCCTTAAAGACAGATTTAATAAGTGCATGTCTCCAATCTTGAGGAATCTCCCCATATTTATATGACCTAGTGAATAATATATGTAATGGTACTGTAAGTTCTTGCTGAAGTGTTCTCAGGTCATTGTTACTAATTTTGGCTCCTCCCTGCACTTTGTTTGGATCCAGTTTGCGCAGTTCTTTTTCAATATAATCAAATTTTATTCCAGTATCTGGGGTTATTTGGATGTCACAGGGACAACTTATCACCTCTTTTGTGGAGCCAAACTGTTTTGCATAAGATTTTGTAAATATATCTATCATCTGTTGTGTCTGAGAATAAATTTTAGAATCTGCACCCAGATTATCAATTTGTGTTTGTCTTTACTCCTTTCACATCTTATGTATCTATAAAAAGGTTTCCTATTACGCTCAATATCTTTATATACATTTTCCTCAAATTGTTCTTGATTTTGTCTCACACTATGCTTAATTTGTTTGCCTGGCTTGTTTATTTCAGTTTTCAAAGTTGTAGTTCTACCTCTCTTACATTTCTTAGATTTTTTGTCTCTCACCTTAATCAGATAACTTGTTCTTATAGAAATATATCCCCCTGATGTTGTATGCCTAGATCCTGATGTTAAACCTTTATTTGATTTTTTGCACTCAATTTCTCTTTCAAAATTTTTCACATTCCAGCTGCAGTTTTTTCCACTGAACACCTCACTCCAGTTAGTTTTAATGACTTTTGCTTCCATATAATCTGTAATTAACCTGCTATGCATTGGCTTAGATTTCAGTATGTCAGAATTGTCTAGCAACAAATTAACCTTTATAATCCCATGATTACTGACATCAATGGTAGTAAAACTTGACTTGAAGTTACAGCAATTTCTTTGGCAACACAAACAATATTTAGTATATTCTGCCACCTGGTAGTTTTTTTTTACAATCTGAAGCAACTATTGTTCATGAATATACTCTTTGAATAATTTCCTTACTAATGTTGTTGAATCAATATTATTTCAGTCTGTTTCTGTTAAATTTAAGTCCCCGGCTAATATTATTCTTCCCTCCTGTATTTCATGTAAGAAATGTACTAATTCCTCTAGGTCATCTGCACTTGACTTGGTGGTCTCTGTACTCCAACAATTGTTATATGTTCCAGGGTTGTCTTTATTGTCACAATTACACAGTCTATAGTATTGGTGTTATCATTGGACAGTAATTATCACAGGTCTCATAGCTATCTTTAATCCATATCATAACATCTCCTCCTCATTTGTTGTTAGAATGTCTCTTAACAGTAAAAACATTTATACCCTGACAAAACTTGTAATCAGTAATTGTTCTTTAACCATGTTTCACAAACAATAACAACATCAATCTTGTGAGAATGTAGCAAATTTTCCATTAAAAAAGTTTGTTATTAATGCTCCTAGCATTAACTACCATCAGAAATGCATCAAATGTTGGAAACTGTTAAATATTCAACCTGGCAAAAATCCTGCCTAGTGTTTGTCAAATATTGCAAAATATTTGCTGCAAAAATTATGTTCCCTGTTTCTTGACAAATGCACACCATTTTTTCATGTAGGTATTTATCCAAAAAAATCTTCTCATTCACAGTGACTAAACTATCCTTTCTATAGGTGATTTCTGAAAAACGCACCCTAACACCAGTACAAGCTACAGTATCTAAGAGAGCTGTCAGTTCCCTACTAACAGAGAATCCTTGCACGTGACATAATTTGTACCAACATGAATAAAAACAGATCCATACTGCCTTACATTAAGGCATTCCAAGGCTTGTTTCACGTCTTCTATTTTTGCTTCTGGCAAGCATAACACTATTTGATGTTCGTTATCATCTCTGTAAATATAAGTATCAGTTCCTCTAATAATTGAAACTCCAATTACAAGGATATCTTTGCTGGCCATCTCTGAAGAATCTTCAGCTTCTAATACAGTAATATCTGCTCTATCAATTGTTATGAAGGATAGATCTTCATCATGATTAGTTTTATTAATCCCACTGTTTTCATTGTGTATTAAAATTCTCTTCCAGCTGCTATTGTAAATCCACAGCTTGAGCCGTGTAGTCAACATCTGTCTTTCTCTTCTTTTTTCTTGCAGTAATGTTCTTTGATACTGCTATATTCAGTTTTTATTTCTTCCTTTTCACCTGCCCCTTTCCTCTTTTTTCTACCTTCTCTATTGGAAAGATGATGCCTTTTCTGTAGACAGAAGGATTTCTGTTAGAAAAATGTCTCTATTCCCTGTCACCTGTGTGTTACATAACAAAGCAGTGTCCTTTTTACTACGTATTCTCTTTCCTTTATGGTTATTAATCAATTTCTTTTTCTACCTTGTTAGTTGTTCTGAACTTCTTCCTTTCTTTCTTTTTTTTTTGTTTCCTTCTAAACAAATTGGATCCTCAGATTGCTGAATACTTGCATCCAGAATTCCAAAGTTATCAGGGGCATCGTCTTGTTTCATAAGGTTGAATGATCTTTGCAGACAATAAATGCATCATTTCCTAAATGTGTTCTATTTGTTCTATGCCTAATATTATTTATTTCATCAGTCAAGTCGTTAATATATGAAACAACAGTTCATTCAACAGTTCCAGTATGGAGATGTTGCCTTTCCAACTGATTCCAAACAATTTTATTTTTAGTTTTTGTTGTAAATTCTTCTTTGTTAGTTTTAGTTGAATAATCCCAGAAAGCGAAGTCTAAAGAGCCAAAGTCACATCTAATGATTTTATATGCTTTTGATATGAAAGCGTTGTACATAATGGAACCATTACTAATAATAGAAATGCGTTCCAATATTTCAGGTATGGTATTATTATTTGTACCCCAGTGTAATATAATTTTATTCTAAATGAGTTCTTTACAAGTCTGAATATCCAGGTTTTAAGACAGAAGAAACTAGGGAATATTTCCATGAAGGTGGTATATTGGATGTAGTTTTAACTTCATGGAAGGTAAAAAGAAGAATTTTTAGTGTAGTATCAGGAAGAAGTTTTGTATAACTCAGGGATTATTCCATCAAGACCTGGCACTTTGTTGGTCTTTAGATTTTTAATTTGGTCTTTTTATTCTTTAAAGGTGAAAGATTTGTCTAGTTCACTGATTTGTTCTTTTGATATTTTTGGATGTTTTCTTTTAGAAAGCTCTTGATAATTATGGTGTTACTTATATTCAGCTTAGAACTATTAATACTATCATAGTGCTTTTTGAAACAATTTAGTATGCTATTTAAATCTGAGGCTTTGATTGTTTTATTATTATCTCTCTATATAATTTCTTTGATGTGATTTTTTTTCATGTAAATACTTCAATCTGATTGTTATTTTGTGTAAACTTTTAGGGTTTAATGAGTATGAATACAGTCTGACTTTTTTTTTCTAGATTAATAGAGATTTTATGTTGGAGGATATCTTGGTAGTCTTTATTTAATTTTTGAATGTTAGAAAGTGCAACTTTATCACTAGATTTGATATTTAGTTTTAGCTTATCAATTTATTCTTGTATATCTATTAACTTCTTTTGCCATTCCTTTGTCTTGGATAAGTACCAGTTTTGAATTTTACCATAAAGAACAACTGTTAATGTATTCAATAAAATCATATCTGAGACCTCACCATTATTTAGTTCCATGAATTGATTAATTTATTTAAAACCCCATTCTTGAAAGCCTTTTACTTTAATTATGTATGCCAAGATTCTTTGGCACAAGTTCAGATTTTCAGAGCTAAAACCTATTCTAAAAGTAATGGCATTATGATGTGATAAGAGGCGTGAAGCAATCAATACTTAATCTATTTTAGAGAGTAAGATCTGGTTACCAGACCTTTAGCTATATTTGTCTGAGTACCAAATCTATAGGAGTAGTGGATGAATTTTAATAAAGAAGGTGACTTTATTTTAAATAAAGCCTTCAAGCTTCTTGTATTTATATAATTATTTAAATGTTTACCTGGTGAAGAAATTTTAAAAGATTTAGTGTTTGTGGCATCATTATGAGATAGCATACAATTAAAATCACTGGCTAGCAATATCTCCCCCTGAAGTGTAGAGTCATGATATCTAAATATTGCTTTACAGTTTTTGTGCCAATGCCAGGTATCCAATATGTATTTATAAGTGTATAAAAGCTTTTTCCCAGTTTCTTTACTATCATCCCAAGCACACCATCTTTAGCTAAATATGAATCTGCAATCTCAGGTATACCTAAAGTGTTTTTTCCATAGAATAAGGATACCTCTTCTTTTATATTTACACAGCAAACTAAACAATACTGAATAGTCTTTTAACAATAATCTATTTAACTCTTCTGAAAATAAGTGGGTTTCTTGAAGAAATATAATATCAGCCTTATCAAGAATAAATACTAATTTATGCTACTTTTCTTCAAAGGGTTATTTAATCTATTAACATTTAAGGAGAGACACGTGTATACTGCCATTAATTAAAATGAGTTGTGTTAATGACATTTTATAATGCTGTTCTATGCAGATTGTAATGAAAATCATAATGGAATTTGTTATGGACAAGAGAATACTATAACATAGATACAATAAAAACAAATAGTTTAAAAACCTTCAGCATGGAATACATTATTCCTGGATTGTTATGATTCCCATACAAGCCACCAAACAACCCATGACATCTACTGGCTAATTCCTGCAACTGCTATCAGAAAAAAAACTTAGGAAATGTGTTAGATAAATTAAACATGAAAAAAGGAAGATAGTTATTAATAAATCAACTCAGAATATAAGCTGCAATAACTTATAATCTATAACAGTGTGCTAACCTCTATTATTATTAATTTCTAGTGTAAAAGCTAAATTACAGATAATATGAAGGTCTTCCACTGGCTTGTGGCTGTATCCCTATCCCATCATGCCCTAGTAAAGTTTCCCCAGATCTCATTTGCTGCTAAACAGATCAGGTGCTTCCATTTTGGCTCTGGCTAAGTTGGAAAATTTTTCTTACTCATTATTAATATAGTTGGCGTTTTGGCTGTTTAATAAGTTAACGACTAGTGTTTAAGTAGTTATTTAGTTAGTTTAGAGAGCTCACTCTTCTGCTTTGCTTCTGGCCATTGTTGTTTCTTTGCTAGGCCCGTATTTCTCCCTGTCCTGGCTTAAATTTAGTGTTTAAAGCCCTTTTTAGTTAGTTAGAGGAATTCCTTTCTATCCTTTGCCTTTCCTTTAATATAGAGAGTGTTGTAAAGAAAATTATTGCTCCTATTACTTCTCCTTAACCTAAACTGGCATCTCATTTGAGTTAGAGGGCTGCCATTGTCCATCTAAGCTCGAGGGTTATGTTTCTCCCTTCCCCTCCCTTTTGACTAGGTAGCTTTGTTTTCAGTTAGAGAACTGCCACCCCTTCCCCTTCTTCTGTTGTAATTGTTATGGTTATTTCTGTTTCTAAAAAAAAAAAAAAAAAGTTGTATATATTTATAGATATATAGTATAGTGATAGCTTTGGTTTGTCTACTAGACTGTTGAGTAGTATATACACTTTTCTTATACTTGTTGCTGTATATTAGTATACTGATTATGTCTAAGGAACATAACGAAACCAAACTTTCTGGGTTCAAAAAAGTGTGTGAAGTGTAACCAGAAAATGCCTTTCATGGATGAACACATTATTTGTGTATACTGTCTAGGAGTTTGCATTTGCAAGAATCCTTTTCCATTTACCACTCTCTTAGTTCTAGATTGCTCCTTGAAAGGAAGAACAAGCTCATAGTAAGAGGTTTACTGAAGTCCCCCTTCACTGAAGCATTAGAAGAAGGTCAGAGCACTTCAAAATTGACTGAGTCTCCTTCATCGAAGTCTGACAAATCTAGAAAAAGATTATCTCCTTCTTCTGGCCGAATGGAACCAGCAAAAAAGCTGACCAAAGTTGCATCTCTGGTGCCAAGACCTATTCAGAGATCTTTGGGCCCGATATCTTCTCCAACATCCTCGGTTCTGTCTGAACTCGAGGAGTCTAGGAGCCAATGCTCTCCGGTTGGGTCCAGGGAGGAGAAGTCGGATCGGACATTTGTTGGATCTGAACTTGCCTCTTGGGCCTTCAGAGCAGGTGAGCTTGTCTCCTATATAAGCCTCAGAGCCAAGCTCCTTGGTTCTGGGGATGCCATCTGGCTCTTCACAGCTGGAGGTGTCATCAGATCAAGGGGGGGGCTTTCAAGGTGATGAGGAGAGTGCTGTCTCCACAGACAGCTCCACTCATGGGTCCTGACATTCTTCCCCCAAAGGCACCGGCTTCTGTCTCGACACCACACCATCTACACACATGTGGAGACTCTAGGCCTCAGGATGCCCCATTGGGTGAACCCCTCTCTTCCAAAACCTCTCTAGAATACCCTTCTGAAGTCCCTTGTAAGACACTTTGCAAGAGGAAGCATTTAGACTCCCCAGAGGAGTCAGCCACTTCAGATACAGACCTCGATGAATCAGAAGAGTCCTCACAGTCACCTTGTGAGGATGTCTCCTTTGCTGACAACCTAGAAATCCTTAAACTGAGAGGCAGCTGGAAGCCCATCAACCCTTCTGAGGAGGAGTCTGTGTACCTGAAAGCTTTTGGGTCTCCCCCTTCTGCCACTTGAGTGTCTCCACCTTTTGATGAGCGAATTAGTCAGTTGAAAGGCATGGGAGTCTCCAAACTCAGTCGAACCTGTTCCTCAGTGACCAAACAAATTTATTACTGCACCAACAGAGAGGGAGTTTCTTACTAAGGGTGTTCCAGTGGATGCTATGGTGGTGGCAGCAGCCACCAAAAACGAACTTTCAGAGACATCCTCATCTGTCCATCTGCTGAACAAGGAGTCTCATATGATGGACAGATATGGAAAGCACATGTTCTCTTCAGTCACATTTGCACTCAGATTGCTGAATTATTTAATGCACTTTACTAGGCTACAAAGAGATCTCCTAAAGGAGCTAGCAGATACTCTACAAGGTTCAGTCACTGCATGGGTATCAGACAAGAATTCCTCTTAGCTTTCCACCTTAAACTCCATGGTAAACTCCTCCATGAGGCTTATTTCTTATGCAGAAGATGGAATGAGCAGGGGAGGGGATTCAGGAATTTTCCTGAGGAGACATTCCTGGATGTACTTATGTGACTTTGCAGAACCCTTTAAGTCTACCTTTGTCAATGCCCCCTTCGATGGCTCATCCCTCTTTGGGCCAAAAGTTAAAGACACACTCAGCAGGTGTGAGCAAGAAGGAAAAACTCTCTCTGCTGTAGATTCCATTTTTCCCTACCTTCTAGACCTTACCCAAAAGGTCAAAAGGGAGGAAAGATGTGGTTCCGAAAATCCCAGAGAGTTATAAAGGACACACATGGTGACTCTTCCCCCAGGGGCAGAGGGGGAAGTAGTAATGGGAGACACCGTCCACATGGCAGAGAGGGTCTGCAAAATCAGGGCAACAGGGATTCATTCCATGGTAGACCCTTTCAGCGGTCCTGAAGGGAGGCCCATCTGTCCATCTCTGGCGGCAGTCAGGGGTCGCTTATCTTTATACTAAGAAGCCTGGCTGGAAATAGCAAAAGACAAGTGGTTGCAAAGTATCATATCCAGTGGCTATTCTAAACCCTTCTCCCTTTCCATCCCAAACATAAAGAACACCTCAGATGTTCCACCCAGTCAGAGGGAACAGGCAACTCTAGAATTTCAAAAGTTGCTGGACAAAAGAGTCATCCAAAGTGTCCCCATAGACCAAATAGGGTCCAGAACTTACTCAAGGTTCTTTTTAGTGCCAAAGAGAACTGGACATCCATTTTGGACCTCAGCAGATTAAATGAATCAGTAATAAAGACAAAGTTCCAAATGGTAACACTGCAGTCAATTTTTTCCTTTCTGGGAAAAGACAATTGTATGTGCTCCATAGACCTTCAGGATACGTACTACCACATAAAGATGGACAGGCCATCCAAGAGTCATCTGTGCTTTCAGCTGAGAGCCAGTCATTACCAATTTTGGGCTCTGTCCTTTGGTCTCACTACAGCCCCCAGAGTGTTTAACAAGTGTATGGCAGTGGTCACAGCTAACCTGAGATGTCTAGGATTCCAAGTGTCTACATATTTAGATGACTGGCCCCTAACCACCACCAAGCATCTACTACTAAAAACAAGAGACGCCGCATTACTTTTCTGCTCTCACATAGGAATCATGATCAATTACAAAAAATCTGCTTTGTTGCCATCTCAACATATCATTTTTATAGGGGCAGATCTAGACATAACAAAAATGATGGCAAAACTTCCTACAGAAAGAGTTTTAGTTCTGCAACATCAAGTCTTAAACCTTCTTTTCAAGAGAAAAGTACAGGCAAGAACAGTTCTGAAAGTCTTGGAAACCATGGCAGCAGTGATAAACTTAGTTCCATTAGCACACATGCACATGAGAATCCTGCAGTGGCTGCTATTTACTCAGTGGTCATTGCAGGAACTACCCATGTCTCACCAAATTCTGATAGAATCCTGCAAAAAAGACCTTCACTGGTGGCTTCACTCCACTCATGTGACAACAGGTCAACCCTTTGTCTTTCCACAGCCTTTAGCAACAGTAACCACAGACACCTCTCAGATAGGGTGGGGGGAGGCATTATCTGGGAAGGACAGTCCAAGGCACTTGGCAGGATCATGAGGCCCATTTGTACATCAGTGTCCTAGAGAGGTGCTTTTGCCATTGCAGGCACTTCAGGACTCTCTTCTGCAGGGAACTATTGCAATACAGACAGACAACATGTCAGTTGTTTGGTACATAAACAAACAAGGAGGAACCAGATCCTACCCCCTTTTTCGAGAGGCCCTGAGAGTATACAAGTGGGCGACCTCCTTCCAATGCTTTCCGACAGCAACACACAACCAGGGAAATCCAACGTGATAGCAGACAAACTCAGCAGACCGATTCTGATGCCTCACGAATAGTCCCTAAAACAAGAAGTAGTGGAGAGGATTTTCCACAAATGGGGCCAGCCCTGCTGCAACCTTTTTGCCACATCCATGAATGCCAAATGCAACAGCTATTTTGCCCCAATCCCTTTTCCAGGGGAGTTACCAAGGGATGCACTTGTACACAACTGGCCCTCGGGTCTTCTTTATGCCTTCCCTCCCTTTCCCTTGATACCCAAAGTTCTTCAGGAAGCAATCTGATTCGCGTCACCCCCTACTGGTCTCATCACATTTGGTTCCCCTTCCTTTGGCCTCATCTCCAGGAGGAGCCCTGGATTCTGGACCCAGTTCCAGACCTTCTGACTGATACATCAGGAATGCTCCAGCCCTCTCTTCAAACCCTCAAATTGACAGCTTGGCTGCTCCAATTCCAAATATAGCCAGGCTCCCTAATCTTTCTCCTTCTGTGAAACATATCTTGATCTCATCTCATAAGGCTTCAACGAGAAAACTATACATGAGCAAATGGAAAAGATTTTCTTCCTGGGTATTAAGTAATCACTTTGATCCCTTTTCTGTGTCTATAGGCTCTATTCTTAAATTTCTAACAAAACTATTTAATGAAGGCACAGCTATAGCAACCTTTCAAGTCCAGTTAGCAGCGATATCCAATTTTCATATAAATGATTTAGCCCCAAATCATGTCTCACAGACTATGCAAAGCCTTCCTGAATGGCACTATTCTGTTAAGACCACCCATTAAGACCCCTATACCACCATGGGACCTAAACTTTGTTTTGTCCTGTTTGATTCTTCCCCCCTTTGAACTGCATCATCCTGTGATCTAACGTTCTTGACATGGAAAACAATTATTTTGATTGCCATCACTTCTGCTAGAAGGTTTCAGAACTGCAAGCATTATCGATAAAGTCCCCCTACATGCTTTTCCACAAGGACAGAGTATCCCTTCGAACAAACCCATCTTTCCTACCAAAAGTATGCTCAGAGTCTAATTTAAATCAGTCCATAGATCTACCAGTGTTTTTTCCCAACTATGGCAACAAGGCAGAATATATGCTACACCAAATGGATGTACATAGACAATTATGTTTCTACTTACATAGGACAAAGGACTTCAGAAAATCAGACCAATTATTTGTTTCATTTTCAGAAGATAAGAAAGGTGTTTCTGTATCTAAGGTCACACTTTCAAAATGGCTGTCAGATTGTATTACTTTTACATAAAAATCTAACAACAAATATCTTCCCGGCAAAGTCAAGGGTCATTCTATGAGAGCCATAGCAGCTTTTTCTGCTTTTTGTGCTAGACTTCCAATTGATACCACTTGTACTGCTGTTATTTCTTTGATGTTATATAAAAGAATAAGGAAACTCACAGATTATTTGTCTCTGTGTTTCTTTTTCTCTTTGATGGACCTGTGATTTTTTTATGCTTGTCTCTTTAAAATGATGCTGGAATACATTTCTTCAACTGAATGTAATTTTTTTTTCTGAACAAAAGTGGTAGCTTCCTCCAAGATATCCATTTTTTTCCTTCTGGTTAAAAAGAGTCTTCATTTAACAGGGATGATCAAATGAGTTTTGATGTCACTTTTTTCGGTGATTTTTAAAGGGGAATGCAGGCTTTTCTTTTTGATACTACAATAGAAGGCAATTCATTATTAAACCTGATTTATAAGTCTCCTAATTTTATAAGCAAGAGAGACTAGGCAGTTTTCAGAACAAGGTCTTTACAATGATGGATCTTGGATGGATAAGTTTCCTTTTGAAGGGATTGTAGCCAAAGATCTGTGTGCTATTTCTGTACCAAAAGATAGAGCTTCTGGTAGATTTAATATTTTAGGAAAACATAAAGACAGAAAGTTCACCATATTTTCCCCTTCCATTTGTTCGGGGACCCAGTAAATTCTGATGTTATTTCTTTTGGATCTATTTCCAGGTTATCTATTTTCTCAATAGGTTTGTTATTTTCTTGTAGTAAGAATTCAGTATTTTATTCTCCCTCAAACACCCTAGACTCACTGTCAGAAACAGTCTTCTGTTGCTGGTATCCAGATTTTGTATTGTTTAAGGATGTCATTTATTAGTTCAGTTTGTTTGGTGTGGTCTTCTTTTACTTTGTTCACTTTATATTCCAGTTGGTCTATTTTGAGATCCAAGTCTTGAATATTTGAAAGGATAGACTGCAGAGCTTTCTTCATTGTAGTGTCTTGTTGAGCAGTCTTAGAGTGGCTCATTGTCCTTCAGAGATATTCTCCTTGTTTCTTTCCTTTTGAAGTTTGACAGGATTATATAGGAAATATCACTTGATTTTTACACCAAAATGAGCCTGATAGTTTCCAGCTGTTAGATTCAGAACTTTAAAGGAATAATATATAAAAATGACATATAAATTCTGTCAAGAATAATGAAATGAAGCAGAGCAGAAATGTTATGCTGCTTTCAGCTTGCCATCCTGACCACGCCCCCGTTTAACTGTATTTTTAAAGGAGGAGGAGCACCAGCATCCTGGAAGAAAGCTGTGGTGGCTGTAAGCACCAACATCCTGGAAGAAAGCTGTGGTGGCTGTAATACCTAAAGATGGCAAAGACCCATCAGATCCAGCTTCATATATGTCCATTTTAGTTCTAAACAATGATTATAAAAGGTTTATGTCAGTAACGCCAAGAATGGCAAAGGTGATGCCAAAATGGATAGATAAGGATCAATGTGGTTTTCTGTAGAGGAAGCATACATTTAGCAGCATTAATAGGGCAATAATGATCCAGAGGGATTCAGAATGTAAGAAAATATCACTGTTGTCATTAGGTTTTGATGCACAAAAAGCATTCCACAGAGTAAACTGGAATTTTATGAGTAAGACAATGGAAGCATTTGCATCCACTGATAAAATTATAAGGTTGATTAGGAGGGTATATGAGGGATTGGAGGTGAAATTTAAAGTGAAGGAGTTCCTCTCTGTTCATTTCTGTTTTGGCATATGAACTAGGTAGGGAGGTCTTTTTTCACCTTTGTTATTTGCATTATTTTTAGAACCATTGGCAAAGAAAATAAGGGACTCAGAAATTCAAGGATATAATTGGTATGGTAATCAAGAAACAGTTTTGTTTGCAGATGATATTGTTTTATACCTTATAAAACCAGAAAGGGACATTTCAGTGTTGTGGAACATTTCTGACACAGTTTCAAGTCTTTTCAGGATACAAAATTAATGAAGAGAAAACAAAGACAATAGTTGTAAACTATGTACCCACACATGAATTGGTTCAGCAATAACCATAGTTATGGAGACAAGATCAAATGAAGTACTTATGAGTATGTATTAAAAAGGATTCTGTTATGGCAACTAAGGATACATGGATAGAGACTAAAAAGATAATGCAAAATCAGAAGTTCTACTCTGTGGATATGGATAGCAAGAAACAAGCAGTGAAAATGTTTTTAGTCCTTTAGTTTTATAAACAGGTTAGGCATATTTTTACTGACCAGAGGAGACATTGTAGATAGCAATTAATAAAGAGTTGATTGATTTTATCTGGGAGGGGAAGAGGGCAAATGTCAAACTGGACAAACTGATCCTTGCAAAAGAACAAGGCAGTTTGGGATTATCTGATTTGAAGTGGTATTTCAGAGCTTTTACAGTTAAGGCTCCTATACATAATATAAGCAGAAAAATGGAAAGAGATGACGACATGGGTAAAGTTCAAGAAACTATTAGAGACAGGGATTTTAGATGCAGATCCTTAAGGATAATGACAATAACCATACAGAATATTAATATATATATTCTCTCTCTCTCTCTCTATATATATATATATATATATATATATATATATATATATAATCTTCCCTCCACTTTACTTATCTGTCTTGTTGATTGTTTTTCTACAGCATTTTCTGCACAACCTAGGCAGGCCTGCTCCATTCACCCACACTTTGCTTGGGCTCACTCCACTCCATTACCCTACCCCCATTCTCACACATCCCCTTGACAATTACATTTATTCCTACCTAGGCTGCACCCATCACCTTACTTCCACCTTACTTCCACCCATCACTCATGCATAATTCTCTCTCACACCTACACATCAATAATTTGCACTTACCACCTACATATTAATTGCCTACCTCATCCTAAACTGCAACTCTCTATAACACCTAAGCCTCCCTCTAACTTTCACATCTTTAAATTTCTACCTAAACCACCTTACTACCCCCACCTCCCACTCCTACATTATGTCACTAACATCTAGAACTTTACTCCTCTTTCTGTCTCTATCCTTTATCCTCCTACTACAACTAACCTCACTACAGTATACCTATATCATCTACCATCCTTCTACCACTACTGCCCATAAAACTCATTCATTTACCAGCTTCTCTAACATATCCTTTACCCTATATGCCACAGAATTAATACTATGCTCTAAATTAAGAATCCCCCTCCCATCACTACAACAAGAACAACTCAACCTTAGCTCAACATTATCCACTTAAACCAAGAAGAAGACAGGATCTACATTCTTTCCCACCTACAAACTATCCCAAAGTGGAGACATACACTGCAACCCAGGCCCAAACACACCCCCTTCAAACCCCCCAACTCCCACAAATCAGTAAACTTTACTACCATTAACTTCCAAAGTATCAGGAACAAAACACCAGAATTCCACTCCTGGATAATTCACAACAAACTTAACATCATAGCAGCCATGAAGACATGGTTGAAGCCCTATGTTAAAGATTCTGAATTCCTACCCCCAGGTTTTGCCTGTTTAAGATCTGACTGACCCCGTAAAAAAGGTGGAGGATTCTGTCTGATATATCCTAACACTTTCTCCATCATATCATACACCACTCCTATCCCACAATTCTCCTCTGCTGCAATACTAGTCTCCTTCCTTAAAATAAACAATTGCAAAAACATCTGTATTATTGTATTATACATCCCTCCTGGCAATAATATTCCTATATTAGAGGAAATACTGTCATGGGCATTAAACAATGTAGAAAATGAAATCTTAGGAGATGTCAATATCAACTGGAAAGACATCTCCCTCCAAAATTCCACCTCCAATATCAACCTATATAACTTCACCTAACTAATTAATGACATAACTAGACCAATTAAAATCAATAACATTGGTACTAACCTGGACTGGATATTGGTCTCTGACCCAAATAAGATTGCGTCCTCAGGAACTCTCCCCATACCATAAGTGATCACCTATCCACCTTCATAGTTTATAAAACCATCCCATCTCTCAGCAGACATCACTACAAACTAACCAGAGACCTATCCCATTTCTGCCCCACCATATTTAATGACACCCTACAATGTATCAATTGGAATTCATTAAAAATCCTCCTTCTAGATGAAGCTATTGAGTTCTTTAACTCTGCTTTCCTTAATGTCCTAGACAGCCAAGATCCACTCATTCTAAGAAGGGTAACAAATAATCACACCACCTGGCTCATAAAACCCACTAAACAACTAATTGACGAAGGAATAAAGCATGGAAGCACTGGTAAAAATCAAACTCACCTCCGACCTGACAAAATACAAACAACTCCATAGTCAAGTAAAGTAACTAGTCAGAAAAGACAAAAAAGACCACTACCTTACTCTGCTTGCCTGGTTCTCAAACTACCTGTCTAACAGGCAACATGCTACCAAATAGCAAAACTCACTTTCTCCCTTCCTTGACGCAACAACAGGCATCCCAGAAGAGTACCTTACTCAAAAGTATTGTCATTTAATACACAGATGATTCCACAATCATCTGTGCTGACAACTCACCAACAGAACTACTCCAACTCACATAAGATTTCCTCACCATTACAGAAATATGAATGTCCAAAAACCGGGCCTATATTGCATAATCAAAAGAGCTAAATATCGAATCTACTTACATCGACACATAAACAGCGAACCGTATAAAAAGCGAACAACATTAACATTGAAAAACATAACATCGAAAAAGCATAGTTGGCCAAAGCACGTACATTAGTGACATAATACACCATCTATAGCAGGACACACCTACACTAGTTATTGACAATAACTGTACTTGATATTCACATCATACGTTACACTTTTACAAAGGAACCCTGTATAAAATAATCTATATTTATATATAGTAAATACACGTAGTAAACTTTTACAACACACTGATTACCGGAAGTGATAAAAGCAGCAGTGATGCGGAAGAAAAATGTGTGTATGGCAATCCGTATCCTTAACAATGGCTACATATACGCTGACAGCTCCTGGTGTGATAGGTAATAGTTACCTCACAGTAAAATCTCAAAAAAACAGGACATGTTGGTAGTGGATGGTTACTTATATAATCTAGAAAAGGTGATGAAATCTACGAAATACTGGTGCTGCCGGCTAAAATATGCATACAAATGTAAGGGAAGGGCTATAACAAGAACGCATGCTGTAGACAAAATACTATTAAAGTCCACATCCCATGACCATGCCTCCGATAAGGAAGTCCGTGGAAAGGGAACACCGCTTACAGACAGTAATTAACAAACGGGAAGAGTATAACACTGGGGATTTCTTGCGTGCTGTAGCTATGTTATTGAAAGTGTAATGTACTTTGTATGCAAGTCGTAGTTACATGGAACGACTACACTTTATATTGATTGCTTACACACCACTGCACGGGTTTAGTATGTTACACTTATTCACGCTTTTCTGTAATGTTATTATTTTAGTTATTTCCGTTTGTGTCAAGAGTTGTATGACATTCATGGGTGAAATCACAATATAAGTAAGGGTAGTGTGTTTTTTTTCACTTTAGGAACGTTATTATTCACCTACGATGTGAGGTATATTTACGTTGTGTATAACACACCAGGTTGATGCTGTTGGCCAAACAAAATTTTTCGATGTTTTCAGTTTTACTATTTATAATGTTCGCTATAATTAGTGGTCGATGTATATGTGTCGACGTAAGTAGATTCGATATTTAGCTCTGTCGATGATGCAATATAGACCCCGAAAAAACCATCTTGCTTTAAACCCTAACAAAATAAAAATGTGTTTTTTTCTACCAAAAAAAATCCACTCCTCTAAATAAGGAAAACTTCACCATCCAAGCCCAAAATGGCACAATTATTGAAGTTGTACCATACACCAAACCATTAGGAGTCATCCTAAGTGAAAACTTGACCTTTGATCTCCACATTCAGACCAATATTAAAAAAAACACCAAAAACTGGGAGCTCCCTATAGGCAAAAATTCTTCCTCAGCTACTTCGCAAAACAGTCTCTCGCCTCTTCTTTTCTGCTACCTTCTCTTCTTTACGGCATGCCTTACCTAACAAATATTCATGCCTCTCTCAAAGCCAAACTAGCTTCATGTTAGAATAAAATTGCTAAATCCATAACAAATGCAAGTTATTCTTCTCACCACTGCCCATCTCTGCACCAACTAAACTGGCTGGAACTACCACACCATCTGTCACATTCAATTAACCACTGCTCAAAAATGATTTGCTAACCATCTAACTGCCCATCCTTGTCTTCCCTGCTCACACAGTATCATCCAAACAGACCCCTCCGATCCAATAACCAACTGCTCCTAAATGTAGCAAAGCCAACCTACATGGCAGGACAAATGCTTTACTCTTTTGCTGTAGCTAAACTATAGAATAATCTCCCACTCTCAATAAGGTCCATCAGTACCGCCCCCCCCCTTTAAGAAATTCCTGAAACAGCACTTTACCTCTCATTGGCGGTGCAACTGTACTAAAAATACAGTTCCTCTAACTTGAGCCCCCTTCTTCCTTTCCACATTTAAACCTTCTCTGAAACTCGACCCTCTGCCATCTGGCCTATAACAAACTACCTAGATTACCATCTGACATTTTACTTGGATTTCTCACCAAGATCTTCCTATCACTAACTGTACCCACTGCTAAATATATTGCTATGAGCTAATATCTAACTCAAAGGACTGGTTTTAAACTGACCTGTTGTACACTGCTCTTTCAGGACTGTTTACTGTATGTTGCTGCATTGGATTGTACTTTGTACACTGCTGTATTGGATTGGATTGTACTATGTTGCTCATATATAATGTATTGTTACATTGCTCGCATGTAATGTCTTGGTTTATAGTATATGTACAATGGGCTACCACATTACTTTCAGTACGTGTACAATATGTTACCATACAATTCTGTTATTGTACTATGTAGTAGTTGTACTATGTCTGGAGCTTTTCTCCCTGGGCCTGCACTGAAAATGGGCTCACCTTGGCCCAGTGGACTATCCCAGTAAACAAATGTAAATAAATAAAATAAATAAATATTCTTTATATTCTATATAATATTATATTCATAAAAAGCAGAAAAGTATTCTAACAATGTTTGCTAGTTTGGCCTGTGATTGATGACAATGTTGTGTTGTTCTTGTGAAGTCTGCACATGCAGTGAAGTTAGGGGCATAGGACTGAACCATCTTTCACATTAAATGTGTCCTGAATGGGAAATAAAAGGTACACTATAGAAATAACAGCATTGAGAAGCTGAATGCAGAACACAGTAGCAATGAAGAAAATAAAAAATAGAGCAGCACACAGCATGCAGATGACATATGCATCAATAAAACTGTACATGGCTGTGAATAAATTGGATGAGCCCTTTATTACACAGTTCAAATGAAACAAGTGTTGACTCTGATGAAATTCCTGGTCAGGGGATGAAAGCGCTCAATCCAATGATTTTCCAGTATTACTATTAAAGTGGATTTTATTGCTGAATTCTTTGGTTGCTGCTATTTGTGTTCGACTACACAAGAAAACCTTTTCGAGATTTCCTGACTGCTGACAGTGTATGTTTTGTACTAGTGGTTTTGGTCAACACTGGTCACTCCATTTTGTACATTTATTTATTCTAAGAACTAAGGTAACATGGGAATGGTGAAAGGAGATTCTGCCAACAGGGATGACTATAATTAGGGGTACAGAGACTAGGCAAGAGCATGCTGGAATTTACTAGAGAAAAATGGCAAAGGAACCAAGGTATTGGGAGCAAATAATTAGAGATGGAAAGGTAACAGAATGGGAAGAGGCCAAGAATTAATTCGTACTGCAGACTACAGACTGCCTTCCCTATCACGCATTGATATCAGAATATAGGTTGTGTCTTTGAGCTTTTTCCCGGTTAGGGTTCACCACAGCGGAACTCCGGTCCACTAATGATTGGCATTAGATTTTTATGTGCAGAGTTGCCGACACTGACGCACAACCTTCAACGAAGGTACGCACATTCACGCATGTCTCCACACAGAAGATGCTCTAGCTGAGAATCGAACAGGATAACGTCTTACTCTGAGGTGACATGATAAGCAACGACCAAACTGATAAACAAATATAGACAAAAAGCCACCAGCTAGACGATAAATATAATTTAATAACGAACAAAACTTGTACAGCTAAAACGTACTTTGAACAAACTTAAAACGCCAAATGGAAACACCTAAGAACAAGAATATAATTCAATGTGAGCGCTTTCGTTTTAAATATTTTAAACTTCTTCAGACAAAAAGACATTTATTACATCACTTCCTTTTATAACTGTCACAGAAAATTGCACCAAAATCAAATTCAAATTGGAGCATGCTCAGTAGCCAAAAAATGGGAAATAGAATTTCTAAATATAATTCAAGGAATGCATAAACAACAGTAACTATAAAGACAATAATAATACATTATATTATATAAAAATTTTAAAAACTAATAATTTAAATCATTCTTTTCATATGAAATCATGAAATCACAACCTCTCCAACCCTTAACATTTATAAATTATTAAATATTAAATATTAAATAATAAAGTATCACGATTAATGTATTTTCTATAATAAATTATCATATACATATATTATTACTACATAGCTTCCTTCATATATGCTCAAAGCTATTAAAATACTTAAAATCAAATATTAAATTAATCTTGAATTTTATTACGAGTCAATGCTTTTAATTTTAAAATTGGCCCTATAGAACTTCTTTCATTTAAGCCTGGCATACAATCAGCTTGTAATTTAATTTGCCAGGTAAGTTCTCTTTCTTCCAAAATTAAGTTCCATGGGGTTCTTTCTTCTATTTCCACTTGATCTAGTACCATATAATTAAAATTATGATTATTACATTCATTTATATGTTTTGCTAGCGTGTTATTTAATTTTTTATTTTTTATGGCATATTCATATTCATTACTCTGAGGTGACAACGCTACTGCAGCATCACCATTGCAATCGATATCAGAATATAGGTAAAGAGAAATAAATAGGGGGGTCCTAAGTGAAAGACCAACACTGGTACAGTTTTTAGAAGACTCTAGACAAAAGCTGCTATTAAAAAGGGGATAAATAGTCATCATCATCAACAACGCCTTTTTCCCATTTTCTACATGTGGCTGTGGTGTTGTGTCAATTGTCACCATCTCTCTCAATTTAATGCCACACTCTTCCCTTTTTTGATAATCATGCCTGACTGCTGCAGGTCTTTTCTCACACAATACATCCACCTGTTCACCAGATGCCCTCATGTCTGATTACCTTCTTCCTGTGTGTCCCAAATCTTCTTCACCAGACTGTCTTCTGGTTTATTGCACATGTGCCCAAACCACCATAATCTGTTGTCTTTGATCTTTTCTGCAATTTGAGCTACTTTGGCTTCTGCTCTTATGTCCTCATTTTTTCATCTGTCCCAGTGTGCATCCTACCCCCCTTCTCAGGCACTTCATTTCCATCACCTCTAGCTTTCTCATCTGCTCTGCCTTTACTGCCCAGGTGTCTGTACCATACAGTAGTACTGGTCACACCACTATGTTGTACACTTTACGCTTCAGCTTATTTGGCATTCTTCTGTCATAGACTACACCAGACACTCTATGCCAGTTGGCTGCAACTCCTCAGATGACCTCTTCATTCAGACTTCCCTTCTTGGGGAAGTTTAAATAGCAGTCTTCTGTACTTACATGCAGCAGGCCTTAAGACCCTGCAAACTCCTGACTGGTGTATCCCTGCTCCGCTTCACCCTCGCTTCGCTCGGGCTTGCTCCGTGCCCCACCCTGCCCCCATATCCCACCCGCCCCCACTATCTCTATACTTATCAGGCAAAAAAACCATCCCACTTAACTCTGAACCAATCATAGCCTCCCTGTAATTTAATCTATCTCCTCCTACAATCCCAGCTACCTACCAATATCTCAGCAGGTTTAACTAACCCCCCCCCACTCCTTTAGCTATCCTTTCCTTCATAACATGGGTAAAGTAATGAATTCTATCATCCCACTTTTAGCTCTACTTTTATTCATCCCTTATTTCTCATCTAGGTATGAAAACCAAACTCTACAGGGTATTCACTTCCAATAATGGTCACACCTGCAATTACACAAATTTTCCCTCTAATCTGTTTTCTCCTTCAATCTACACCACTACAACATCTTGCTTTAAAACTGTGTATCTAACACTATGTCACCCTAAAGTTACCACTACAAAACGTAGTCTAAAGATACTATGTAAACTACTTAGACTCATAGACCACCTGAAAAAATGTATTGCTAAGGATGGAGATATACACCCCAACCCAGGCCCAACCACAAACCTAGACTCTGTCACCCCAAAATTAGCTCTAAGAACCTCTAGCTCTCTTCTCATCTTCCATCTAAATGTAAGAAGTATAAATAACAAGGTTCATAATCTACATGCAATATTAGCCACACATCTCCCAGACATCATGTGTCTATCCGAAACTTGGCTCAAACCTTCCACAAAGGATGAAGAGATTCTCCCACCTGGGTATAATATACTAAGGGTAGATCAGATAAAAAAAAGGGCGGTGGAATAGCTGTAATGTTTAGAAACACATTGAATATAATTTTGAATCCCTTACAACCTCCCAAGGTCTCTAATATGGAACTAATTGCCCTAAAAATATGCCTAAACAACCATAAAAGCATCAATCTTATTGTAGTTTATATCCCACTGGGGAAAAACTTAGAAACCCTGGAGCTAACCCTAAGTTGGTTAGCCACGAACTACCCTCAAGAAACCATTGTACTGGGCGACTTTAACATTGACTGGTCCCAGTTCTCTGACCAGATGAATCCTCTGCCCATTAACCTACATGGCTTCTCCCAAAACATTATATCTCCAACAAGAATTGGAAATGCTAATCAAAAAGATTGCACCATTGACTGGATTCTTACCAATAAAGATACACTAAATTATACCACTGGGACCCTCCCCAATGACCTCAGTGACCACCTTGTCACTTTCATCATGAAACATAAAATGACCTGTACAAATCCTCCTATATATAGACTTGTTAGAAATAAGAAGAAATTTCTCCCAGGACAATTCCTAGCTGAACTCAAATCCTGCAACTGGTTCATGTTAAAAACACTTCCCCTTGATGAGAGTGTGACATACTTTAATGACACATTTCTAAATATACTGGATTCTCACGCTCCTAACCGACTCATCAGATCCAAGGTCCAGATAGCACCTTGGCTGACCAAAGAAACCAAATTAAAAATTAAGCTTAGAAACCAGGCATGGGACAAGTGGAGAACCACGAAAGCACCCCTAGATCGCATTAAATTTCAGCAGCTTAGAAACTCTACTAAATCAGACATTACCCGGGATAAAAAGAACTACTTCTGTCACCTCCAGGATAAACACCAGAATAACCCAAAGAAGTTCTGGGCAGGTTTCAATAACCTCCTTCATTCTGGGAAATCCTCTACCCCCACCCCCAAGAAACTTATCGGTAAAGATCCTGAAGAAGTAGCTAATACGTTTTACTCTTTTTTCAACAAGACCATCCAGTCCCTAGCCAGTCAGTTACCTTCTTTTTCCTCCTCCATTACTAGTGCTATTGGTAAATTTCCACCCGCCTTTAACCTTCAACCAATATCCACCTCCTATATTAGAACCCTATTGAAGAAACTTAAACCATCCACCCTATTGGCTGATCGTCTCCCAGCCGAATACCTACAAATAGCATCAGATGTTATAGCCTACCCCATCTCAATCTTGATTAACAGAACTATAACAGAGGGCACAATCCCCTCTCTTTGGAAAATATCTTACGTCATCCCTCTTCATAAGGGTGGCTCCTCCACGGAAACTTCAAACTATAGACCGATAGCAATACTGTCCCCAATAGCAAAAATAATGGAAAGATGTGTTTACAAACAACTCCTACACAATCTCACCCTAAACAATCTTTTGTCCAAAACTCAACATAGTTTTCGACCCCATCATAGTACAACCACTGCCCTCCTTTCCTTTGTCGACTCAGTCAACAGCAACCGTAACAACAAACTAATTACTTCTGCTCTATTTCTTGATTTGTCAAAAGCCTTTGACATGGTCAATCACCAACTGTTACTCCATACCCTCGAAAACCTTCACCTCGATAACTCGGCCCTAAACTGGTTTAATGCTTACCTTTCTGGTAGACAACAAGCAGTTCAGTGGCAAAGCAAGCTATCTCACTTGCTACCTAACACAATAGGAGTTCCCCAAGGCTCTATACTTGGTCCCCTTCTTTTCTCGTGTTTCATAAACGATCTCCATTCAGTCATCCCCAAAGCCACCTGCATTCAATATGCAGATGACTCTACGCTGATCTGCTCTGATCTTTCTCTCCATAATCTCCAGGAAGTCACCCAACACTGCTTTACTGCAGTGGAAAAATGGTTCACCGAACGGAAACTTATCCTAAACCCAATAAAAACTAAGCTACTACTAATTCTCCCCACCTTAGCCACTTCTTTAGGGCTACACCCTCCACTCTCTAATAATATGGCCTTCCACGTTCAGTCCACTAACAGCACCATCATTGAGCCTGTCACCAATACCAAACTACTAGGTGTCACTGTTGACCACAAGCTCAAATTTGACATGCACATCAGTCAAACTATAAAGACAGTAAACAAGAAATTTGGTTCCATGTACAGAATTAAGAACTTTCTTACTCCCAATACCAAACTAACCATTGCACGCACTCACCTTCTCTCTACCCTATTGTACACCTCTCCGGTACTTTCCTTCCTCAAAAAAACTGAGCTTAACAAACTCTCTGTAGCTTATAACCATATTGCCAAATTTGTAACAGGAGAACCTTACCATACTCATCACTGCCTCAACCTAAGAAAACTTGACTGGTTAGAACTCCTCAATCTTCTCAAGCTTAACCAACTTACTGAAGCATTTAAAATAATTAAGGAACCAGATAAAACCCCCTCACTGAACAAACTTTTGACCCCCTACTCCAATCTAAATAGCCTTCGTTCTTCAAATAGTGTCCTGGTACAAACGACGAAATCTAATAATTCGGGTGGTGATGCTCTTTATGCCAGTTCCATTGGAAAGCTATGGAATTCCCTTCCAAATAACCTAAGACTAGCTACCTCTCTCAGCCAATTCAAAACTAATCTCAAATTATTCTTTAACGCTCATTGGCTATGTCCTTGTACTAAACTGGACTAATCCTAAAGTTCCCTTTTCTCCCTCATGCCATTCCCTAATGGTCTCTCTCTTCTCATATTTCTCTAGATCCCTAAAATTTGTATCTCCTCCTGTATATTGTTTTTAATGAATCCATACTTCTGTTAATTGCATATCATCGAATTAGTCAATTTATTTGTCTGTCTAATTTGTCTCTCTGACTATTTTTCTACCAAGAATTTATTCTGTATGTAAGTCAATGTGTTGTTGGTTTATTGTGGAGCTTTTCTCACCGGGCCTCTGCTGAAAATGGATATGTATTCAGATGGACTAGCCCGGTAAACAAATGTAAAATAAAAATAAAATAAAATAAAATAAATAAATTGTCAACCACCCCTCCCAGATACTTGAAGCTATTAACCTGTTCCACTATCTTCCCTTCTACCTCAATTCTCTTCTACTCTCATCGCAGCCTGTGTCTGGGGCAGTACAGCTTCTGTGGGGTTTTCTTCATTCAGAAGCTGCTGGAAGTACTCATTCCATCTGCCTTTGATGCCCTATAGAATGATTATCAAGTTGTTGCTGGCATCCCTTATGAAGGGTGTCTGACTATCTTCATTATCTTTCTACCTTTGTCTTGCAAGCTGATATAGTTTTTTGTGCCACCTACTGAGTCACTTTCCAGAAGCTGGTAGTGTGCCTTCAATGCCCTGTTCTTTGCAATTGCAACTAATTTCTTAGCTTCTTTGTTAACCAACCAGTATCTCTTCCTAGCCTGGTATGCCTTTTCTATCTCCCACTTTTTCCTGCACTCTTTCTTTCTTTTGAAGACTTCCAGGACTTCTGCATTCCACCACCAGCTTTCCTTATGTACCTTATTTCCATACCTAGCTCAGACCCACATCTATTCTGTAGTCCTCACACATGCTGTTTTGAGACACTGCTATTCTTCTTCAACTCCACCTATATCCTTTTCTTTTTGAGGTGCTAGAGCCTTGAGTAATTCCTTGAACTGTTGTACTTTCTCTCCAGTCAACTTCCAGGTTTTCAGCCTGGTCACTATTGACCTTAGAGCCTTCTCTGACCATTGCTTGCAGTTGAATGTGGAAGCCAGTGGTTTATGCTGTGGAACAACTGTTTAACTGGGGATGACTTTGCAGTCACTGACTCTACCCCTGTGTCCTTTCTTTACTAGGAGGAAATCCACCTGAGTTTCATGTTGGCCACTCTTGTATGTGATCTTATGACAGTCTCTCTTTCTGAACCATGTGTTAGCTACTTTAAAGCTATTTGACAGACAGAAGTCTAGAATGGCCTCTCCTTTATTCCTGTTGCTACCACACATATGGACCCAGGAAGTTCTCATATCCCTGTTCTGTCTGTCCTGATATGTGCGTTCAAGTCATCCATTATCAACACCAATTCCTGTTGTCCTGTTTTATCTACTAGGTCCTGCAACTGTTGCATGAATGCACTCTTTTCCTCACTACCACAACCATGCTATAGGGCATAGGCTGAGATTATGAATATTGCAGTATCATCACACTGACAATTTACACCCATGTCGAGTATGTGGCTAGCCTGCTCACGTCCCATGAAGTGTGTCTGATTGCCATGAGTCTATCATTAATTCTGATGGTATCCCTCACTGCCTTCTGAAGCCTCTCTCTCACCACAATTCCCACATCATTTCTAGCCTGTTTTCCTCCTGAATGGTAGACTCTGGATCCCAAGCCAAGTGTCTTTGCTGCACTGCCCTCCCATCTTGTCTCTTGGATAGATAGGATGTCCAGCTTCCTCAGTAACATCATGTCATCCACTTCCAAGCTCCATCCTGTCAGTGAACCTATACCGAGTGTAGCAATTCTTACTTCATGTTTGCAGGTTGACTGGTTTTACATCCAGCTTTTGCTCAACAGAGCTATCCCAGGTAACCCAGGCTGGGTAACTGTTTTCTTCAATGACTTGGAAAATGCTTAAACCAATCAAGGGTTTAATTTCAACAGTTAGACCACTTAAATGGCAAAATGCAGTACAGCTCTTTACTGCAAATGTTAACTATATATTATTAAAGAACATAACGAAAACAGAGAGTGACTGTTAGGACGAACTTAAAAACAGATAACAAATGAAAATTCTGCAGACGCTTAGGTTCACTAACTCTAAACATAAAGAGTTTAGCTAAAAACCAATACACGCTGTTAAAATTAGTTTAAAATAAATAATGAAAAAGAAATTCTTTAGACACTTAGCTTTGTAACTGAATGGTCTGGAAGAATCTCAAACCTGCAGCTACTTAAAATATTGCAAGAAAAGCAGGACAGGAAGCTGGGAAAATTCTTCAGGCACTTAATTCTCCTATTGGATGTTCTGGGACTGCATTAAGCAATCACAACCCCTGAACTAGCATGGCTCTCACTCCTCTAGCAAGAAACCAGGATTTAATTCCAACTGTTAGGCAACTAAAATGGCAAAATGAAGAACAGCTGTGTACTAGAATTACTGCCTTTAGGCTTTTAACAAGTTACTTAAAACAGAAAGCCTGTTTAAATGCATTTAGAGAGGAAAACGTATATAGAAACTATTAGAAATGAAAATACTTCTGACACATAGCTATGTTAAACTAGTAACAGTTTAAAAGACCACAACTAGAACAGAGTGAGAGGCTATGAAACTTTTCAGACACCCAGCTCTTATGCTGAATGGCCTAGAACTGCATTAGAACAAACAACTCCTGAATAAAACTCTCTCAGTCCTCCAACAAGAAGGAAAACCTGGCTTAATTTCAGCAACTGGATCACTTAGATGCAAAATGTAGTACATCTATTTGCTGGAATTACTGACTATGGGCTTAAAGAACTTAGCTACAACAGATACACACACTATTAAAACGAACTTAAAGGTAAATAATGAAATGAAAATAACCCAGTCATTTTACTTTGTTGTTGAATGGCCTAGAACTATCATAAACCATCGGTTTAGAAAAATGCAACAAGAAAAGAGTGGGAGACTGGGAAAATTCTTCAGACTACTGTTGATTGGCTTAGCAGTTCCTTATAGTAAGCGCAAGCTCTGAACTTGCCTCAGTCTCAATCTTCTCAAATGAAAGAAACTATAGTTTAAATCCTTCTGTAGACCATTTAAATGACATAATGCAGTGCAACGTTACTAAATACAAGCTTAAAGAGCTTAGCTAAAAGAGATACAGACTGTTAAAATCAACTTAAAGAATAAGAAAGTCACTTCAGACTCTTAGCTTTGCTGATGAATGCCCTGGAACTGTTTCATACCAGCAGCAGTATAAAAGAAGACTATAAGAAAAGGGTGGTTGTCTTAGCTCTGCTGTTCAGTGCTATGTAACTGCTTTAAAGCAATCACAACTGTTGATCTAGCCTGCCTCTTACAAGAAAGAAACCGGGATTTAATTACCACAGCTGGATCACTTAAATGTCAAAATAAATTACTAACTGTAGTATTAAAGAACATAACAAAAACATATACTGACTCTTAGGATTAACTTAAAAACAGATAAATTAAAAGTCTCTATATGCTTAGCTGTGTTTTTGAGTGGCCTGGAACTATCAGAAATCAGCATCAGTTTAAATGAGCAGGATGGGAAAAGTACAGGAAAGTATGTCAGACACTTAGCTCTTCTCTCAAATGGCTTGTAACTGCCTTAAAGAAAGCACAGCTCTTGAAATAGCCTAACTTTCACTCTTCAGACAAAAAAAGAAACTAGGGTTTTATTCTAAGAGTTTGACCACTTAAATAACAAAATACAGTGCAGTTATTTACTGGAACTGAATATTGGCTTAAAGAGTGTTGCTAAAACATATACATACTTGTAAATTGAACATAATAACAGATACCAAAGTAATTTAGATTCTTCAAGCACTTGCCTTTGTTGCTGAATGTACTTGAACTTTCCCCAGCTAGCAGTTTAAAAAGAACAAAAAAGAAGCAGGGTGGGAGACTGATGAAATACTTCAAACACTTAGCTTTTCTGAATAGGCGGAAATTGCCTCAGAAGCATTCACAGTTCCTGAATTAGCCCTGTGATTACTCCTGTCATTATAAAGAAATCACACTTAATTTCAAGAGATGGACCCACTTAAATCCAGAATGCACTGCACCCACGTATTTTATATTTAATTAATTTATGTATTTAACCAAATAAAATACAATAAATAAATAAAGTTTAATTCTGAGAGTTGGTCCCACTTAAATGCAGAATGCACTGCACCCACTTACTGGAATTACTGACTATAGATCTTAGATAAAACTGATGCAGACTGTTAAAATGAACTTTCAAAACAAAGAAATGAAATCTTCTGAAGCTTAGCTTTAGTGGTCTGGAAGTATATCAAGCCAGCAGCAGTTTAAAAGAATGCAACAACATATGGTGAGAATGGGACGATTCTTCAACCAGTTAGCTTTCTTCTGAATGGCCTGCAACTACTTTAGAAACAATCACAACTCCTGAACTGTCCTCTCACTCACTCCTATCACAAGAAAAAAGCCAGTGTTTAATACCAACAGTTAGACAATTTAAATGACAAAAGACAGCTATTTACTGGAATCAGTGACTATAGCGTTATTTTTAACTCAGTTAAAATGGTATAAGTTGACATTACGGTGACCAGAAGTCATTTTGAACATTGTAGCTATGAAATCTGCTGTCAGTAAGGAGGGCAAATCTGGAAATTTTATTTGCTGTTATCTGGTGTCTTTGTGTATTTTAGGTTATAAGTTCATAGGTGAAAACTAGGCTAAATGCCCTGAAGAGCAATGTTAACCTTAGCTAATAGCCTGAAGTCAGAATCAAACCCTGTAATTTGTGCCTATGCGGCAAAGGCATTAACCATTATGCCAAACCCAACCTTGATTAAAAGGTAATTAGATGAAGACTGTGTTCCAATTTAGGAAGATCATCTTTGGCTAGGGAAAGTAGCAGGATGTAGTGGATAGTAAATGACAGATTCTATAGAAGAGTTTAAGTTGACATAGTATTTCACTACGAACAGTTACAAATTGTTAGTAGCTTGGCCTTCTTTAGTACTTACCATTTTCAAGTGACTATTGTGATTATTGTTCTTTATTTTATTTATTATCTTTCTACCTACCCGAAATATTTGGTTTCTTTGAATTATGACTGCCCATGGCAGATTTGTGTTGACAGCCTCTCAGCAGTTAATTCATTTTAACATTTTCCAGTGTACATTCTGGAGTGTCTGTTTGGAACTGCGTGCTCAGAGATGCCCAAACTGATACTCTTATGCTTGAGACTTGCTGCTCATTAGGAGGAACCTGTTGCTACATGTTTACTGTTTGCACTAAAATCGCCTCTTTTCATGCTGCTCCCATTTTAATAAATATGCTGTTTCAACTGAAGATGTGTATATTTGAGTAATATTTGCATTTTGTTTTTCATTTCAGGCAGAGGAACATTCATTTTGATTTTTAGATTTAGTTTCTCCTCATTTTTCTCATTTCTGTGCACATTTTTTCCACCAGGACTTGCTTTGATGATTATCAGCATTTTATCATTTCTGGTTATCCCTGAGTGCTAGTTTCAGCTTAAAACCTTTCTTAGTGCATAAGATCATAGGATCATAATATACACAAGGCAATTCATCCAATGGCAAAGCACAACTTGCCAAATAACTACACTCAGGCTTTACTCACTTTTCCAAGGAGGGTGAAGTCTGTAAGTCCCACTGTAAATGTAAGGGTACCTATCCAGTCATCAAAGTTACTTTTGAAGGAAGACAAAGTCACTTTACTTGACCTGGAGAGGAAGCTGGCACTGGATGGTGAACCCATCCTTCCATCATAGTTTTATTTATTCCTGATGCAGGTTAAGATCTCTGTATATAAAGAAAAGGAAAAAAAAGGAAAGAAAAATATCTTTTTTCTAGTGTTTGCTGCACTATTTGTCTAACTTAAGAAAAGGAGGTCAGGGATAACAGCATCCCTAAGGATATGATAAGCGAGGCACAAATATCCCTCCCTGAAATTCTTAACACAAGATCTTTTTTAGTTAACAACCTCTAAGGCCTTTCAAGTTTTTCAATGTGTCTACTGAGGTACATTCCAAAGTGTTTTTTATACTCTATAAATGGGCTTGGCCAAGACTGAATAAAGGGAAAGAATCACTGCCTTAGATTTGGAAAAGTTGCCTTTGGCAATTAGTTGCAAAATATAGAAGGATTTTCTGGCCATAATACCTACATGTTGATCAATGGAGAGGGAACTATCCACCCTTTACCCAGATCTCTAATCATGGTTTTATTTATTTTTTTGTCTTTGTTTACTGGGAAAGTCCTATTGGGTAACACCCATTTTCAGAGGAGGCCCAGGGAGAAAAGTTCCATTAGCTTACATTGCATTATACTAAGTTGCAGTCAAAAACAGCAGTTGCATTTTTATTTATGTTTATACACAAACAGTAGTTACATTTATACATATATATGTGCTAACATTTTACAAGGGGTTCATCGATTTGATTCTCGATTGGAGTGCCTTCTGTGTGGAGTCTGCATGTCCTACCTGTGGTCGAGTGAGTTTTATTTAAAGACATGCAGGTAGGTGTGTGTGTGTGTGTATGTGTGTGTGTGTGTGTGTGTGTGTGTGTGTGTGTGTGTGTGTGTGTGTGTGTGTGTGTATGTGTGTGTGTGTGTGTGTGTGTGTGTGTGTGTGTGTGTGTGTGTGTGTGTGTGTGTGTGTGTGTGTGTGTGTGTGTGCCTTCTGTGAAGGTTAGGTGCTGGGCTGGCAACTCAACATCATAAAAACTCCACTGACAATCAATTTGCAGACTGCTGATCCACTGTGGTGACCCCTAACTGGGAAAAACTGAAAGACGTTGAGTTTTTACAGAGGTGGAAGTTACTAAAGACAGCACACGTGCAACTTAGTGGATTGTACAACCAGCAGTTATGTATAAAAACTGTTTTGTCATTTCAGTAAGAGGTTGAGAATATTATGTTTAAGGAGAGCATTTGGATAGTATTGTATAGTGAAAACGTTTTAACCCTGTGATGAGCATGTACTGACCAGGATTGGTTAAGATGTTGTTTAAGCAGTGGTTTAAAACTACTGAGTTTGTCAGAGAGTTTTATTTGTGTGGGCATACTATTCCAGAGTTTAGTAATGCACTGGGAGTAGAGCGAGTCTCCTGCAACATTGTTTGTTTCTTATTTTGCTTGATAAAGGCTACTTGTCAATGCTGTAAGCTGCAGTGATGTATTGTTTTTTGATGGAGAGTTTAACATTGCATTTCTTGGCATTTAATTTCAGCCTTTTTTTCAGGCACTAGATGTTTGCTATTGTTAGCTCAGTTTTAAGGGTATATGTACCTTCAGGAGTTTTGACAATTACATCTATTTTGCAATTTCAACAAATTTGGTCAACAAGAGCTAATCGGTTTTGAGGTCAGAGAAATAGCAGGTCACCTTCTGTCTGTTAAAAGATGCATCTACGATATAGACAATGTGTGTTTTTTCCTTAAGCTGGTTAGCTATCCATCTTACCGCATAGAGGGCGACGTTGAAGGTCAATAGTTTATTTACAATGTCTTCATGCGGTACGTTATCAATTGCCTTGGCTAGATGAAATAAGCCACACAAGTAGGACTACTATTCATCTTCTCAAATAAATTGCAAGATTTAGCACGCATGATTCACATTTTACAAAGTCAAATTGTTGTGGGTTGAGCCTAATGAGAGTTTTGATAACATGATTAATGGGGTCAGTAATGATGCACTCCTTGGCTTCACAGAGTGGATGAGTAAGGCTGATAGGCTTGTAGTTTCCAAGGTAAGTGGTGGGTCCACCCCTGTGGAGGGGCATTACTATAGCAGTGTGCTACAATTCAGAAACATAAATTGTTTAACCTAAGTTTAGCTACACGCTAAGGAGTTGTTATACTAGTGCACGTTTGGCACTGTATATTAGACAGCCAGGTATGTTATCACAACCCATACAGGAAATGTTTCTGTTCTCTGAAAATATTTTTAGAACATGTTCCTTTGTAATGATATAGGTGGGTGTCACTTAGTCACCATTGGAACTGAGACTGGATTTTCAGGGGAGACGGTGGCAGTAAAATTATTTGCCAGTATATTTGCAATGTCATCTGGGTTGAAAAAGGCTGTCCCATTGGTGGAAATGTTGAGAACGCTGTTGTTGTCTATTTCTTAGTTTTCTAATATAGCTGAAAGAGAACATGTAAATTTTCCTTCCAGGGATGCAAACCTCAGTTCATAGGATGCTTTGCTGGCATTTAAAGTGGCCTTCAGTTTCTTTAAGTTTTTTAACTATTCTCATGCTGGGAATTTCTGGCCCTACTTGATATTTTAAGGATTTTCCTCCATTTTATATAAAGCTTGTTTATGTCAACTGACCAGCAGTGTGGTTTATTTTTTGAATTTCCCAATGTATTTGTAGAATAGTACAACTTGCTGCATATTCAAGACTAATTGTGGGAATGTCAAGCATAAATTTGGAGATTGTGTCGTATAAATGTATAAAGTTCACCTTTTTTGAAATTTCTAAAGATGGTGGTGTTGGAAACTGGATGAGTGGAGGTTCTGAGAGTAAAAGTCACAAGTTGGTGGTCTGACAACTAGTGAGAAATGGGTCAGGCTATGGAACAGGCAGAGGTTGTATTAATGAGGACCAGATCAAGAATGCTTCTTCCCTTGGCAGGTTTGAAACAACTTGATCTACGGAGGATTTTGTTTACCGAATCCAAACTGCATGCCATATGTGAAAGGTGTAGGTGCTCCAGTCTATAAAGGGGTAGTTGATGTCACTGAGAATTAGGGAGTTGTTGATTACAGGGATATCTTCTAGGAATGTCTGGAATTGTGTATGGACATTTGGGATCATGGATGGAGATCTATAAACAAGCTACACGTTTGAAGTTTGACTTGCCAAAGATGAGTTGAATGTCTAAGAATTCTCTGTTGGAGTATCTTGATATCATTCTAGAAGGGATAAGGACATTGTCAAACACAGACTCCACTGCAGGTTACTGCAAGGCTAAAGGCATGATAGTATAAAATGCACACATATAGAAAGCCACATCTCAGTAACTACACATACGAGGATATCTTCGAGACGCAGAAGTGCCTCAACATCAGGCAGTTTGTTGTTAAGATTCCCGGCATAGAGAAGTGCCACCTTGACATTGTCCAATTTGGGATTTGATATATTTATTAGGAAATGCATCATTATTGTGAAGGTAGATTAGAGGCACACAAATCGCAAGAAAAGTTTAGCCAGCAGCACTTTTGGCAATAGTGAAGGATTCCCTTTCCTCCACTGTTATGTGACCTTGGAGAGTGTATATATATATATATATATATATATATATATATATATATATATATATATATATATATATATTTAAGTTCAAAGGGGTGTGGCAATGCTCCCTCTACAAGGGCGGGGGGGGGGGCAGAGGGGCTTGCCCCTGCAAAAAAATTATTTTTTTAGACTTTTTCCAAAAGTCCATTCAGCAAAATATAATCAGTGGATTTGCAATTGATAGAGCTACTGACCTATCAACCCGAAACCATTTGTTAGACTAGGATGTTTATTAGATCAACTTGGTTTAAGAAATGCACTTTGGAACAGTAAATGCTTTAGCAACTAAACGGAAGCCTTTGAACGAGAGATGCATGCCATCCTGTGCAAAGCAGATTGATCTATCAGTCATCACATCCCAGACTAATACATACTGCATCGCATTTGTATGACACCAGCTATTTATTCAGTTGTTATCTTCTTCTTGTATTTAGGTGTCATTCTCAGTGAAGGAAGGATTCAACCCAGAACCGGAGTCTTGCCCTTTTCCGACACTTGTGCAGCACGTTCCCACATGTCTTTCTGCATGTCTTTCACAGTTTTTTGCACCAGGGTATTTATTCCCATTTGGACTACTATCATGTCGTAATCATACCTCCTAAGAGAAAAGGTCTTTATGTCAGCATTCCTGGCTGTGCAGAGGAAGCTGACTGCAACCCTGTCCTACACCAGCCTGGTGAGTCAGCGATCTATATTTTCAGCAATACAGTCACCAATCACTAAAACATTATTACCAAAAGCAAGTTTAGGAGTATTAGGTTTGAGAAAGGTTTGTTGTTGGTGACTTGTTGATGTAAGGGTACATGGAATAGATGTACTAAGAGATTTACTTTGATACTTAATCTGAGGAGTTTTAGTACATTTGGGTAAAAACTTTAATTTTATCAGCACATGACATTTGTGTATGAGGGTGGTATATTTGTATAGCAGGAAGTATACAGATGTGATGCTCATTGCATTTATACACGGGGGGGGGGGGTGCCTCCAGATTTTCAAGTTATTTGCACATCGCATAAACTCAACTGAGCTGTTTGGGAGTTCATTCTTGGTGAGCATGAAACAATTACTACACTACCTTAGCATACAAAATTATATAAAGCCAGCAATGAAAGGAGTGCTGGTTTACTGATACACTATAATGTCCAGTGCTTTTGAGTGTTAAACCCTAAATGGGAACTAAAGAAGGACTGAAAAGTATTAACAAAACAGAGAAGGTTGAGGGTGGAAAGGAATAACACTGTAATGGTGGTTTCCAGGATGTAAAAGTTAAAGTTCAACAGTCCTTTTAGAGCAGCTATGTGCAATCTAGTGCAGTTTTGTAGCAGCTTAGCACAGATAGCCCTGTGCAAAAATATGCCTAAACCCTATAATAAAAAGGAAAACAGTTTGACTTAGAAGGAGAATTGAAATTGCCCACACTACCCAATATTCAACTATACCTTGTGCAGCATTGCACTCAGCACCATTCCTTCTGATAAATATTATCACAACATACAAAAAGAACCAATCACTAATACTGTAGCTATAGAGTTGCACAAATTAATCTTTTCGCACTAGAATAACCAATACTTGCTCTGTTTCCAAGATAGCCCCCACACCTGGCCAAAATAGGCTGTTTCCAGATTAGCTAAAAGTGCAATAAAATGAAATAAAAAGAAAATACCCAGAACAGTTTAAAAATAGGAGTTACAGTAAGGCTGTTAGTTAAGCACAAAAAAGTATCTTCCTGAGTGTGTAAACTGCAGCAAATGTCCAAAACACTCTGCAAGCATACCTCTCAACCTCTTAGGGCAAGAAATCTGGACAAAGACATAAATAAAAGTGGGACAAAGGCCCAAAAATAGGTACATTTTTAAATATTGCTATTACAAACTTAGAAAGTTGATAGAATAACAGGTTTTGCATTAGCATGGATTTTCTTGAAGGGAAAGAAGTCTGAAACTCAAATGTCTGTCATTATTTTCTAACTAATTTGTCAGGAAACCACAATTTCATGAAAAACAGACCAAAATATGAGGCAGAAATCTGGAGAGTGCTAAAATCTGTAGAGATGAGAGGTATGCATGCAGTAAATTGCAAGCAATCAAAGAGAAAGAACCAATCAAAAACAGCTCTACATTTGAGTTCAGTGACAGCCTACAAACTACAGCAAGTAGTCTTCTCTGACTAGAATAACCCCTACTCTCTAAAAGATGGCCCCCAAGCCTTAACAAAACAGTGCCTTTAAATTATTACACAAGTACTGGTCTTTGTGGATTGTCTTTGATTTAAGTTTGACATTGTTTATTCTGCTTTAGGTGACTTTTTGTTTTGAGAGAGTTTTGATTTAAGCATTATGAGCATCAAATTCTTTTAGGGCTGCAACCTCAATATAGATCATAGGGATTTAGCTCTGACTCTTGGAGGAATAATATTGTATGCAGATTTACATTCATTTTCTTCTGTGAGGAGTGTTTTAAATTCAGTACTTTGGGCTTTCAGTTCATTTGTATGCTCCTTGACATTTATGTCTTTTTGCATTACTTTTCTGGTAATTTAGTCTATCATTTTAGTTTGCTCATTTATGCAGGGTTGATTTTAAATAATTTTGCAGTTACATTGGGCCATTTTAATCCAGTGTGATGCTCTTTTCTTGTATTTTTTTAATTTATTTTTTCATTGTTTGTTTTGCACATAGAAAATTCTCCGTCTTTCTGCTTGCTAGTTATGGATGTTTTCACTTCACGTGTTTCTATTGCATTACAAGAATGCTTTTGAGGCATTTTGGCCCTTTCTGTAAATCACTGTTTTTAAGGCTTGTAGTTGCTTACATATTTTAGTCAGAAAAAAAACAAGACTGAAAGTGCAGCTGTAGGGAATATATGCCAAGTACAAGTTTCCCGAACATAAGAGAATTTCCTTGTTTGAGGAACAGCAGTAACAAAAGAAGTAGAATGTATTAGTGACAACAGTGTGGAACCTGCATTTATATATTTTGTACATTTGATAGGGAGCCATAAAAACAGAGATGCCAGAAGTTGGCTTCAGTGGCCAGTCCATGATTTATCCCAATGTGGGCAGTGAAGCCACTTATAGTCATATTGGGGTGCATGACACAATGAGATTTATTCATTCTTTCTGTATATCACACACATTATTCCTGAGTGCCTACATGAGCTGTCCTCATTTTGTTTCCATATACGACCCTGTATTTGAATGCAAGATCTGTCTGCAACAAGTCCAGGATTACCTCAATCATGTTGTGTGATGCTGACCTTGCATTCATAATGAGATATGACTTTATGAGAATTTTGGTTTCCATTTGGTGGCAGTTATGTCTCCATGTCTCAGTGTTATTCAGTGCCCTAGATGCAACAGGACAAGAGACTGTCAGCTGTTTGGGCACTCTCTCAGCATGTACCAAAGCCTCAAAATTAATTCACTGAAATCTCTTTTAGTGTCAGTGGAGTTTGACCTCTACCCAACTGTTCTATGAACATGGAATGATATATAAAATATACATTATATCTGTATCAACATCTATATCTATATCTATCTATATATATATATCTATCTATATATATATATATATATATATATATATATATATATATGTGTGTGTGTGTGTGTGTGTGTGTGTGTGTGTGTGTGTGTATATGTATGTATACATACATATATTCACACACACACACACACACACATATATATATATATATATATATATATATATATATATATATATATATATATATATATATATATATATATATATATATATATATATATATATATATATATATATATATCATGCATGTGAGGGGGGTGCAGCAGGGCTTTCCTCCCTGCAAAAAATATTAGTTTGTTTTTCAGTGAGTATCTTTGCTGTTTTGGCACCCGCTGAATGTTCCTTTGGCAATTTGACATGATTCCAAAAGAGGACTGGGGGAAGGTGACTTTCTGAGTCAGAGCTACAGGTGGCCCACGCTATGAGTAGGAATATCTGTTCACTTGAATGTAGATGGAGTTCAGTAATAAACTGTACTTTCTCTTTGTTTCAGCTCCCAGACAAATGCTACTATTTTTTGAGCTTGCTTTTATTATGGGCCCAGAGATATAACATTTATTTTTGCATAAGTTATTGTGGTCACATTTGTTTCTGTACTCTGTTTTATTAATCTGTTTAATACTACCTCAGGACTACAAGAGATATGCACATATAATTATTAAACCAACCCTTTTTTTCTACCATGTAACATTCACAGGATCATTCCTAATCCATCATGCTGTAGTAAAACCTTACAGTGCCCTGAGCTCTGCAATATGCTTACATACAATTCTGTATTTATAATAACGTTTAAAACTTCAGCGTCGTATACTTAAGCATTAATAATGTAAGCATTTTTGTAAATGGTGTTTTAATATTTTATTTATTCACCATCTCCCATCAGTTTTGTTGACTGTCTTAAAGGTAGTATTTTTTTTTTTTTTTTTGGTATTCCTGGATACATTTCTTACTTGACATTGTCTTTGCCATTGTGGCCTTGGTAATGACTGAACCATTTCAACTACCCAGTTTATAAAGCATAAGTAAAAGGTAAAATTCTGCTCTATTTTATGTTTTAATCATTTGTAGAATTGTTTTGCACATAAACACTTTAATAATACTGAATACGACTTCAGTTTCTGTAAAGACATTTTCATTGCTACTATCTAGGCTGTCAAAATGTATCCTGACGATTCTTGCTACCTATTTGGCATTGCACTGATCCCCTCCTTTATGTCACAGGTGATAAGATGATACCATGGCTTCACACTGCCATTTGATATGAATCTGGCTGTGTTAACATGGTCCAGAGAGTAGGCAATCCTCAGTGGACATCTTTCTCAGGCCTGGTTCCAAGGGTGGGTCCCAGTAACCTTAGTATGGACAAGATGCTATTTAATTTATTCTGAACATTCAGAAATATCCTCAGCATTAACAATGGGCTTTGAAACCTGTCCCTAAAATCCTAAAGTGAGTTCACCAGCACTAAAAGTAAGGGGCCTAACTGCCTTGTAGGACCACTAAAAGTAAGGGATCAGAAAGAAGAGCTGTATTTTGCATTTGGTAACCATGTGACTATCACTAAATAAGAGTAGTGCCATCTTGGGGTAGTCATACTCCTCAACAAGCTTTCTGGAGGAAAGCCATCTGCATGAAGGTAAAACCATCCCCTTGATTGTGATCCAGCATTCCTAACTTGACTGTAGAACAGTGGCCCCACAGAAGTATGTAAAATGTTTAACATATTTAACTTTACTTGACTTCATTTGCTGAGAGGTGCCCTAAGGCTCACTTGGGTCACATTTTCAAACTGGGCCTCTAGCTGCTTATCAGCAGCTTCTTACTGCTATCATTCAGTTGTTCACATTAGTCGCACCACAGATTGTTTTGGTAACATATTTCTTCTTGGTTAGCTTAGCCAGTCTTCACACAGCCTAATAACACTTGGCTGTTTTGCACTTTCACCCTACCCCATTCCAACCCACCTCCATATCACTTACCCTTATAGTTAAGAGAGCACCTTCCAATCACATCACCATAAATCTGCTCCTTGTTGTTCTAACATTAAGCCACCCTCCATCTTACAATCACACTCATAAAACAAATCACTGATTCTGCTAGTCTCACCACTTTTACCCCCAACCAATCACTTCTCTATGTCCTAAAACCATTTCTTCATTGATATCCATCTAGCTGGGCTAAATCCTTCCATCCTTCCTCCTTCACTACCTACCTCATTCTGTCACTTTTCTTCATTTGGAATACTTAAGTCCAAGTTCATTTTTCTTTATTCAAATCAGACATCCCAATACATTCTTTTTCATTCCCAGACATGCCACCTAATAACTTCTACATCTTGTCCTTCTCTTACTAAGTCTACCGTCTCATTTCTCCTTTAGTATTCTATTAAAAAGCCTTACCTGCCTCCAGTCACAACTAAAAGCCTTACTTCTATCCCTTACTATTTCCCACCCACCTTCTTTCCTATAAATTGGTATGATCCTAACTCCCTATCTTATCTGACATTTTCTCCTCTATTTACTTACACTACTTAGTACAGCAACCTTTGAACACCCCTCCTCTTACTTCCCCCTCCTCTAATTATCTTACAACATGAGCAGGCTATTTGTCCCTCAGATTCACACACTCCCAAGCTATTAGACCACTCTACCACTCCAGCCTCAGCCACACATCTGCTACAACACCAAAGTTTTATATCCCACTACCCAACAAAACAATCTGCCTTCCCATTTCTGCACCAGAAGACAGACCATTAAACGTAATAACAAGGTGTCCTCATGGATTTGTTTTTTATTAATAACAAGGAGACTCAATTGAAATTGCACCAGCTTTCAACACTATGCAGAACCCTGCCAAAACCATATTTGTTACTTTGTACTACCTCCATAAAACTAGTTGACAGCTGGACTGAAAGAAAAAATGAGAAAATAACAAAAGCAGTTTAAACCTACAAACCTCATTCAAATGAATCCCAAATAAGTCTACTACGTCACTAGAAAGGTTTAATAAAACACAATTCCTGGCTGAGTAAGAATGATCTTAAACAATATACCATTTGATAGAAGTTCTGTTTCTTGTCCTGTCTTGCTACACTACAGTTCCTTTCAAATTTGAAACTATTTACAGTAGGAGATATTAACAAATACTTCTCCAGTCTAACAAGTAGCTCCTTGGGAAGTCATCCTAACATTTAGGATCTAGTTTCTTTCATCCTAAGAGTCTTGCCCTGTCATTACTAAACAAATGGCTAAAATACAAGGACTTTGAGATGTTAATGACCATAGAAATTAAGCACTGGGTACAAACTGAGAAGGATGTGGCCAGAGCCACTATGACACTAGAATGTATTTTGAGAGGCTATCTGAAGAAGTAGAAAGGTTACACACCACTCTACAGTCTAAGATATTTTTGAAAGCCACTGGTCCAGTGTTACATTAGGCTATGATGCCCTTAGAGAGAGGGGCAGTGACAAATGCAAGCTAAGTTGACATGTTCCAAATAAAAGCTATAAGGGTAAGGGGGGACCAAAACATAAGTTAATATGTGGAGACTGGATAAGTAAAACCTTTTCACACTGCAGTAGGCAGAGAGAGAGAGAAAGGTGACATGGTATCAAATGATAAGAGAATAGAATGATGGAAAAAGGTAAAGAGGGTAGGAAGAAGGTGCAACGTTCAGAATGAAGGCACAAATTTCAATACAGACATTAGAAAATGCTTTTCTCAGAAATGGTAGCAGCTAGTTGGAACAGAACACTGAAGAGATTCTAGCAAGGTGAAAAGATTTCTTCAAAGATGCCATTTGGAGGAGAACAATAAAGGTTGGGAAGAACTTAACTATGTGTATTTAAAGGTGGATACTGTTAAGCGTTGAATGGTCTTTGTGATTGCTTGGCTAATATTGTCCCTATGTTCCTATTTTTGTATGCCATGAGGAAAACTACAGATGGAGCAGCTATAATATGATTGCACCTGTGTACATTAACAAAGGCATGATTCATTTACAGTTTTTTCCACATAACCAATGTGCAATATTGTATTACAAGATTGGAATGAATTTAATGAGACTTCCATCTGGGCATATGACAAGGACTTTGGTTAGTATCTTATATGTCCAAATAAAATTACTTTTGTCTTGCTGGTTTAAGCTATCTGTGCTCAAGACATTGAACAATCAAGGAGAAGTCCTGTTTCAGAAGGCATTTAATTTCATTTGATGACAGATTTTTGTTCCATAGATCATAGTTGCCCTACTGGATTTAAGGGTTGGGCTTGATATGATAGGAGCAGAAAACAGCAAGTGAATTGATGCATCATCCCTGAGGTACATCACAAGCTGCTGTGAATGTACTGTTACCTATAGTTACCCTGTATTTTCTGTCTGAAGGTAGGCTGGTCATCCAACAATTTTGTTCTTTGCAAAACTCTGTGGGGAGGCAAGCAGTAGTTAACCATATCAAACCCATTTGTTAAGTCCATAACTGCAGGCTCTTTGAAATGACCATAGTTAATGCCAAATAGAATGACATAAGACAGAAGGCATCTGTTCTCCTTCCATTTCTGAGATCACAGTGTGTGTCTGTGAAAATGTATTTATGCATCTCCATATTTATTGGTATTGTCTACAAGTGTCTAACAGTGCGGAACACAAAGCAACACAGAAACAAGTGTGTAGTCATAAGGTTTTAGTGCAATGGGACTCGGTATTGATTTGATTACTGTTAGATTCCACTTATTGGGAAAATACCATAAGTCAGCAAGTGGTCAAGTGTGTGTGTCAGCTTTCAAAATGAAGCTGGCAATGAGTTTTGTATGCTGCCACTATCTGTACTGAATGGGGGGGGGGGGGTATCAGGTAATTTATTCTGTCTTCCTGCTTTGAAATAGACTTGAAATGGAAGAGAGTGATCCAAGAATGGGGGGTGTTACACCTTCATCCAGAGGGGGGGAGGCTTTACCAGTACATTGGGGGATTAGAAGTCATTTGTCATTACAGAGCCAGTTTCATAAGGGCATATGATAATACCATTGACGGTGTTAAGAAGTCCCTTGTTTCATGTTTCTAACAGGCAGACTGTTCACTTTTCATCAAAAACTGTTAAGGTTACTGCACTTGTTATTTATTTGTTTTCGAATTCATCAGCTCCATGATTCCTTACCTCTTTTCAGACTGACAGGTGTCAGTGGAAGCACTGATAAGCCTCCAGTAAGCCCATGTTTGGTCTCTTAGCTTCAATAACTGCTTCAGTTTAAGGGGAAGAAGCCATGGTTGTGCGCAACCCCTGTAATGTTTTGCTATAACTGGAAAGAATTTGTTCAGTATAATACAGGAGTGTTCTTCTGGGGCTCTTAGGGTTAGATTAAGGTCAATCCTTTGAGGTACATCATTCCACTGAACTGAATCTCAAGGATCTTGGTACTAAGACCTCACAATAAAGGTGAAAGTTGGGCCATCTACCCTTCTTTCAGACCAACTGTTGATTACTTAAGCATGATTGATGACTGTGGGTGCCTACATTTTAAGTTGAGTAATCTATTATGTCTGTATGCTAATATCAAGCTCAACAGGGGATAGTTGCCTATTAGGTTATTTGGTCTGACTGCCTTTTTCACTATTTGTTTTTTGATGTGCAAAGAAGCTGAGAGCAATGTTGAAAAGTAGGCCGAGAATGAAGTTGTGATAAGGAGGCTTCTTTCATTGTGTGATGGGAAGTAGTGCATTTAGTAGAATGCCTTTCTGGTTAATGGTAACTAGTCAGGAAGATAATCCGGGTTCAGGCAGATCTGTATAATTTCTAGTTGTGGCCAAGTCTCCCAGTAGACAGCATTAACTGAATTTAACTCATAAAATGAGAAGGGCAGCATTCACTAACACAAAGCAAAACTCTGACATCAAGTCTTTTGCAAGGTTTGTCACAGAGTATTAGCTAGGACATTGAAAGAGCTGAGGGGGGGGGCAGGTTGGAAATGAGCATCTATGGCTCACCCATACTTAGAAGGGGGGTTCTGGGACAGCTCTAATGTCACTACTGTGCTGAGGGCAGAAGCCAGAAAACAGGATCTGGTCCTGGGATAGATGTGAGCAAACAGGACACAGTAGCCCTTGCTTGCAAATGCAAAAGATAATGTATGCAGACCAACTTTACTAGAAGCAGTGAATATTATAACAGAGATAAAACAACTGGAATTGGGATATTTAGAAAAGGGAAGGAACAAACTACACAGGAAAAAGTGGGAATTGTGGGAACAATATATGCAGAGCAGGAATGAGTTTTAAGAGGCAGGATTTGAATGAGCCATATAATGCTTAACTGACAATGACTGGATGGATTATAAGTGATGTATAATGTTTGCAACTACAGTTGTTACAGTGGTGTCTGTGATGTAAATTGTTTGCAACTAAAGTGGTATTTTGTATGCTTTTCATTTATATAAATGTAAGTTTGCCTTTGTCATATGCGAACATTTAATAAAGATGCTTGCAAAAAAAAACAAAAGATGTTTGCACAAATTGATAGCTTTGCAATGATGAAGGTGCTCACATTAGAACGAGGTGTGGGGTTAAGGCTTAAAATACAAATGTCCCCATTGCTCAGATCCTACCAGGTTTGAGCGGGAGCACAAATGACCCACAGAGTGGCCTGGATGATGGGATTCTTGGATGACTCATACCATACTGGATGCAGGGAACAATTGGCTGAATGTCACCTGGGAGAGGTTTGATGGTCAGCAAGCCCAAGGAGAAAAGGCATACAGAGAATGAGAAAGAAAGAAAGAAAGAAAGAAAGAAAGAAAGAAAGAAAGAAAGAAAGAAAGAAAGAAAACTGAGATAATTCTGTTTTACCCCACATATATCAGGACTATGTTGACTAATGAAGGCAAGCATTTCATAAAATTTGATAGGAAAGCTGGCTGTATTACTTGCAAATGCATTTTCTTCCCCGCTGTATATTGACCATCTGTCCCTTTCCTTCTTAATTGCCCACCTGTGTCCCCTAATGCACACCTGAGTGTCAAGACCCTTCATTAATTCTTTTCCCTATGTTGTTTGCGTGGGGTGGGGGGGTACAACACATTGATGACATCAACTCAAACATAGCAAGCTTTCACCACATGTCCTAATTCTGCTGACAACAATGGCTGCAATACTGGACTTTAAGCACATGCACTTATACTCATGTTAAGGACCACTTACAGTGTTTGTTGCTTTGTAGGCATTTGCATGTCATTGTTCTAGTGCTGCTTACAAATCCATGCTGAAAAACAGTGGGCCTTGCTGACTCCCCCCCACCCCCAATCAGCAGGCCTGCATCACCTGATTCACAACTATCTCAGTCATTAATCAATCTCAGGTGAAGCCATATCCCAAAGTTCCACAGAACTAACCACATACTTGTTTGTATGAGCAGGGTAAAATTTGTCATTTGCTGGGAATGCTAGGATTAGCTCACTGTCATAATCTAGCAATAACAGTAATAAACAGAAGCATACTATAAGTATGGTATGATAAGATATGGTTTGCTTAAGACCTGGTAATGTTATTATAAATCTTATAGGAATATGGCATGATGATGTTCAAGTGGAATCCATTGCACCGCATGGAAGCAGCAGCCTTGGTAAGCTCAGAGGGCATGTGAAGGGGGTACATGTATTAGGGATACAGCTCACCAATGTCTGTGAACTGCACACCCAATGTTTAAGCGGCTGCATAACAAACAAAACTCGAGTCCCTTATATGTAAATGACTGAAAAGTCAAAACATTTGCCTTGATAAAACAAACAAAAATATATAGTCAGCAAACAAGCAGAAGTTACAGGTCAGCCCAAAGCTTGTTCCTTTCTGTGCTCTGCTGTACTGCTATGCTCCGTTTCAGGTGGCAGGTAGGAAGTATATCAGTTCTCTGCCTTTACCATTCTTGTTTAACAGATTATTTTTGCTGTCTTGAATACAGGTTAAAATTTCAGTTTCTATCAAGTTTTCCAGTAATTACTGCATTTAGATAAGTATACCAATCCTAAATCAATTCGGAATGCATCCTTGATTATTTTTTGACACCCATTTCACAACTGACTATTTCTGCATGTTTTAAATACTTGCAAAGTGGTTTTAACAGCTAAAGGAAATAGGCCCAAGGAATGGTAGTTCAGGTGGGTACAAGAAGGTGTCTGGTTTAATAGTAGAGAACTTAAGGTGCATTTCACTCTCTCCATCACCATTTTAAAAAATTAAACTACTTTACTATCTCTCTCTGCACATTTGTTAGAAAGGGTGATATTAAGGTGAATCCTAGCCCTGACCTTTTCCTAGTGTCAGCCCCAGGAGAGGCCACCACATACATGAATTTCCATCTTTAAATGGACCCCATAGCTTCTCCCAGGTGTTTCAAAACTGCTTTGTTAAAATTTAGTAGCACAAACAACAAATGAACCTTGCCTGTGCCTTGGGTATTACTAGAAGAATTGGATATGGTGGTCATTACTAAACCATGGATCAAAACTAGCAGTTGGCCTTCCCAATACCCAATGAACATCTTCCAAATATTTAATAAAAACAGGCAATGATAAAGATCTGTGATGAGTTCTGGTAATCTTTACAAATAGAATGAACCCTGAGGTCAGAGCCATCCATAAGTGCCATCCAGGATGAGAAGGCACTGAATTATCTGGTTGTAGGGTTAGTTCTAGAGATACACAGACAAAATTTGTGTAGGTTATCTCCACCCTTAAACAGTAAAGAAGCTTGAGGACCACTTTTCAGAAATTTTAGAACTCACTAAAAGAAGCAACTACATTATTGTAACAAACTTTAAATAAAACTGTCTGGGTCATAGTAGGGCTCTCCCAGACAGAAGAACTATCCTTAATGAGCTGGTCTAAATTGTAGGCCTAATCCTGCTCTAGGCCCTATCTCACTACTGGATATTATACTGTCTAATATTCCCTTCAAATGTTGATTATCATGAGTTCAGTGAATGTCCTTACACAATTGGTGCCCTGTTTCCTTCACACAGTCCTTTAAGACCAGTAAACTTAGATCAATCTAAGTTGTGTGTGCAGGTCCCAGATAGAGTGAAAACAGTACTGCTTCTAAAGTTTGATAGTGTAAACTGATATGGAAACAGACAAACAAACCCTCTCAAAGCCCTCAACCAGCTCCTTAACTTTCTTATACAGAATCAGTAAGAACTTTTCTTTGTAGATAGAAAGTGAGTAGAATCAAGTTATTCTGCATCACTCCAGAAATTAAGGACAAACTTAGGGAAAGAGACTTGGTGTGTCAGTGGTAGAAACAAACCCAGAACCTCAGTAACTATATCTACTTAGACTTTAAAAGGGATGGTTGGATTTCCACTAAAGTAGACAAAGCATTTTATATCAGAAGAAAACAGTTTACATACGTGGGCAATCCTAAAATATTCTAGAGCATAGTTAGATAAGTCACTGATGAAACCCAAACATAAGTTTGCAGTAACATTAACTCAAGCCATTGCCTGTAACAGTAACATAGTGGGATAGAGCTCTGACTACAGCTCAGACAACAAGACAGTGTAGGCAGGGAAGATGGGAATGCTGATCCGGGGTGATGGGAGTGGTAGGGTGGCTCACAAGTTTCGGACATATTCACAGGAATTGATTTGCCTGGTGGTGATGCCCATGGGGAGGCAGAGAAGTTCTGCTGATTTTAACCCCTTGCAAAAGTGAAGGGTGGTGCAGCACTGATACCCATTATATGCCTCCTATGGGGTGTTACTGGGCATGAAGAATGGTGAGAGGAACTCACTGACAGTCATCTGTGAGATACCCATAAAAGTGGACAAAAAAATCACTCAAAAGGTTGGTTAATAAAATAAACAACTTCATGGCAACCTGTGTTGCAACATGACTTTACTCCCCAATAATAGGCAATTAATATCTCATTTCAGACCCAGTTGCTTCCCCCCACCTCCCATGCATACTTCGGACCATACACTTTATACAGATTAAAGTAAGCATTTTGTGAAGCTGCCATTTGAAGATATCCCAAAAGATCACCCTTCATTCTCCAAGTGGTAGCTCCAATTATCTCAAATCCATTAGCCCACATCTCTAACAATTTTCTCACCCACTAATACCAGGGTTTCCAGGCCACTATCCCCAATGGTTATAATCTCATTGCAAATCTTAATACAATTGCCACAATATTTGAAACACTTCTGCTTGTGACTACTTCAATGCATATTATCTGTTAGTCCATGTCCAGCATTGATTTAGGAAAGGTCCTAATACTCAGACCACTGCCTGTTATCTAGGTGATTATATCTTCTTTACCATGCAAAAGCCCAACTTATTGGTGTTATTACTGTTAAAGAGGACATGTGACTCTATAGTCAGGCACACTGATGTTCCACTCACCAGGCTAAACAAGGAGAAAGTTACTCTCAGCTGCCTGTTGGGTGCCAGGATCCGACACATACTGCACACACTCAGGTCACTGCACAACAAGTACAAATATGACTCTGTCATTGTCCATGTTGGTGTGAATGACCTGAGATGTACCTCCCTGGACTACATGAAAAGAGACATGGAGGAGCTCTCCGATCTTGTAGCCCAGGCAGGTATGACCCTAGCCCTGCGTAGCATCCTGCCATCACCCACAATGATACCACAGTACAAGGACAAAATGATTGACTTCAACAATTGGCTAAGCTTCTGGTATCATTCTAAGGGGATCCAGTATCTGTCTGCCTGTGATGACATGTTCGATAGATCACGATGCTTTGCCAGAGATGGCCTGCACCTGTCACCCTTGGGATTCCGGATACTGGCTAAGACTCTTGCCACCCCTATAGTGCCTTTTTTAGGCAAGGTTCAAATGACAAATTCACCACCATAACAGGTACAGGCAAGCAAAATCTGAGGGTAATACTACTCAATGCTAGAAGTCTAAAACCTCAAAATGCATTCATTCAAGGCACTCCTTAAAATGGAGAACATTGACATCTGTGCAGTGATAGAGACCTGGTTCAAGGCTCCAGAGAGCACCCCTGCATTACCAGGCTATAATTCAAAACCACACCTTTCGGCCACCTAACCTGGGCCGAAACACTAAAGGTGGAGGCGTGTCCATATTCATTAAGGATATCCACACCTCCAGGCTAGTTGCTCAGCATAATGCATCCAAGATTATCCAAGTGCAACTAACTCTGAGCAAGACCACAATCCAGATTGTAACTTGCTACAGATCCCCCACCATGCCCCAGGATTCCCACTCCTCATTTCTTGATACACTGGAAAATATCAGGGTACAACCCAACACCCTAATAATGGGTGATTTCAACTACCCCACCATTAACTGGGAAAACTCCTCATCTACCAACTCTTTTACTCAACGTTTTCTGGAATTCATAAATTCCAATGCCTTGGATCAACTTATCCACCACCACCACCACCCCCCCCCAGGGGCAGCAATATCCTCGATCTGGCCATTACCAACATGGGTGACTGGTGTTCCACACCAGAGGTCAATTCCTCATTGGTCAGATCCGACCACAAGCAAATCAGCCTAGACATTCACATCCCACCCCCCATTAGGGAAACCTCTGTAAAAAATTTCTCCAAAGCCAACTTCACGCTTTTTAAGACAGAAGTGGCAAACTTCACAACACCCATGCAGGCGGACAATAGAGGAACAACTGCTGAATTCTACACAAATGCACTTTATAAGCACTTACATGAGTACATGGATCATGCTATCCATAACAAAACCAAGATGCTATCCTGCAAAAAATGGAAGCCAATCTGGTGGTCCCCTGCCATAAACAAACTCTACAACAGAAGGAAGAAACTGTTGCAAAAACAAGTAAAATCCCATGACTGGAAGAACCCCCTGGTCAGCCTCAGTAATAAGCTGAGATCCCTCATAAAATCCTCCAAAGCTAGTTATGAAAACAAAATCACCACGGATTCTAAAGAAAACCACAAAGCATTCTATAGCTATGTCAAGAATCTCAACGGCAATACTCAGATCTGCTCTGAGTTACAGCACAATGGCACTAAATATACAGAACCAGCTGATATTGCCAACATTCTGGCAGATAGGTTCAGTGCTAACTTTATCCCCCACCCCCAAAGGGTCCATCTCTATACCAGAAGAATGCAAAGTTCCTGTAATCATGGCTGCGCAGGTAAAAACCACACTCTCCAAAGCCAAGTACACAGCATCCATGGGACCTGACAACTCCCCAGGCTGCGTTCTACATGAACTACAGAATGAACTGGCAGCCCACCTAAGCCCCATGTTCAATCATAGCCTCACCTCAGGCTTTGTGCCCACCAAATGGCGCACAGCGACGGTTATCCTACTCTACAAAGGGGGAGCCACCACGGACCCTGGGAACTACCGCCGCATTAGCCTAATGAGCCTAGTCTGCATGGCCATGGAATGTATCATCATGGAACTTATAAACAAAGACATTGGTAATATCCAAAGTCTGGACCCCATCCAGTTCTGGTTTGTAAAAGGCAGATCATGTCTCCTAAACCTGATTGACTTCTTTGAAGTAGTCACCTAAGCCGTAGACGAAGGTAAGGTGGTTCACACAGCCTATCTAGATCTCGCCAAGGCTTTTGACACCATCCCCCACTGTGGAATTATAGATAAACTCACTAAACTAGATATAACTCCCTATGTCACAAGATGGGTTGCCAACTGGCTCACTGACAGAACTCCACACTGTGAAAGAAGCAGACTCCAAATCCGACTTCAGACCAGTGACAAGTGGAGTACCACAGGGTTCGGTTTTGGGTCCTCTCCTGTTTGGTATCTACTTTTCTGAAGTACAGGCTAACACAGAAGGTCTTTGGCTAATGAAGTTCACAGATGACTTCAAACTACGAGCCATAATTGAAACTCCTAACGATGTGGACATACTACAAAATGGCCTCACTGAGACAGATGCCTAGTGCCAAGTCTCAAGCTCAATGCCAAAAAGTGCATTGTTATCCCCTTTGGTAAAAACTCTGTACCCATGAGCTACCATATAGGTGGTAGTCTACTTAACACTGAAAGTGTGATAAGAGACCTTGGGACGCAGGTGGACAGTAGTTTCTCCTTTGATAATCACATTGCCACAGTAGTCAGGAAATCCTTCAAAGTGGCACACACCTCATCACAAAACGTTTCTCATCCAGGAAAAAAGAGGTCATTGTTCCTCTCTACTCGTCACTCATTAGACCCTTACAATGCCCTTGCAATGCCCCTTTTGGTATGTACCTCACAAGACATCTACAATAACTGGAAAGGCCACAGAAATATCTCACAAAGTGGATTACCATCCTCAAATAGATGCCCTACGCAGACCGTCTCGAAAAACTCCAGCTTTACTCCATCGCATATCACCTACTCAGAGTCGATCTCTGCCTAACATACAAAGCTATGCCAAACCCAGAGCTGTTGGACATGCTCCACTAAAAGAAACCCCAATCCCTCCGAGCTACACACTCTAGGGACCTAAACGTTGTCACCACAATAAACAGAACATGCTGGAGGGATAGATTCCTGTCCCAGAGACTTCCCATACTCTGGAACAAACTACCTATCTATATCAAACAAAGCTCCTCATTAGCACTCTTCACGAAAAATTTTGATGATTGGATGGGAAATAGGAAATTCACTCCGGGGATCACCTCTGTGGCTCTGCTCGACAGGGGCACAGGAAAATAATTTTCTTGGGTGGCAAAAGCTAGGGTACCTTTTTGGCTAGGCTTGTATAGGCCCCAGGACCAGTAGCCTAGTACCTACCTATGAACCTATGAACCTATGAATCAGTTAATCATGCTATTCTCATATCCAGGACTAGGAAGGCTTGTTTGATGATGGCTTCATCCAATGTTCCTGAATGACTTGTCAAACAGAATGATTTGAGTAATGAATGGTGCATCTTAAGCATCTTGTGGAATACTGAATATTTAAATATGGCATCCTTCAGGGCTCAATTTTTGGTCCACTTCTCTTCTCTTCTCCCCGTGCAACACAGAGTTTCTGTGTGACCTCCCACGTTCCCACCTAAAACTATATAATGATGACCTTGCCTTATCTGAGCTCTTTCTAAGTAGAATCCAAACGTTGTTGTAAATGTACTTCAAAAAGCTGGAGGGCATACTCCTGTCTAATAATACATTACTTAACAGCCAAAAAATGAAAACTGTGTATTTTGGCTTGACCAAGAAAGTAAGTAAAATTGATTTGTTGTGCATCATTGGCAGCCCTAACATTGAGTCAACACAGGCCAATCAGTTTAAATACCAAGGGGTCTGATTAGACCCTCATTTTCACTTTAATTCACATGTTGAAACTTGTTTTGATAATGTTCTAAAGCACCTCAGGTTAACTTACAAAAATTTTAACCACCTTAATCAGTAAGTACAGATGGCCATCGGTAACAATCATCTCATACCTGAGTCAGTGTGTGCACTCCCTGACACGGCACTCAACTCCTTTCAGAACAAGTATCTGATACAGATAATAAACCTACAGATCTTGCTGTGTATTAACTTGTTGGATAACTGTGAGCACCACTGCATTACTCAAAGGAAAATTAAATGTCCTCTGTTATAGTCAGAGCCACAACTTTACTGATCTCCATCACCTTCAAACTCATAACCCAAAATGTTACCTCTCCCTTGGAAGAGAATCTAAACAATGTCCACTGTTCCTACTCCTTGAGATCTCAAGGGAAGGAGCTTGGGTCCTCAAAAGGCTTGCATTTTGGCCTGTGACTGGGGAGAAAGAGTTTAATTAGGTGGCTCTGCCTGCCCAAAAAGGAATTCTGCAATCATATAAGGAATATGAAGACTTATGTGGAATTCAGGAAATGCTACTGGAATACCTAAAAAGTCATATAAATGCAATTGTAGTATGGGCAATGGAATAATAACTGGGCACTGAAACTTCTGCAATATTAGGTAATACATAAAGAATTTTTGAACTGAAAGTCCTTGTAGTTCTTACCGTTTGAACATATCGAGTGTTTCTGTTCTCTATATCGTCTCTGTTGCACGAGTTGGTTATATTATTGATTTTGTCACACTTGTCATCTTATTTTCCTGCTAAGTTAAAACTACTACATTTACTATATGTACTACTGTTAGCTAGTGTGTATTTGTGGTAAAATGACAATCCTTTTAGATGGTAAAACCCTTCTTTGATTATCTCTGTTATATGAGTAATATATTTTATTGTATGTGTCACATATGTAATTTATTATCTTATACACTTGGGACTATGAACTTTACTACATGCATTATTGTCTGACTGATTTTGACTTTGGGAGCAGGGCATGGCTGAAAAGGGTACATGAACCTCTCCACCTACCCACTTGACAAATAAATGCATAAACAAAATTATGGATTGTAGTTAGATGGACTAAACAGGAAACAAAGGTGCACAACACATGAATGCCAAACCTTGTTGGATCCCTACAGTGGAAAACCCAATCACTCTATGTCCTTCTACTGATATATCTAGTTCCAAGGGATACTGTAGTAAAATGATACAAGACCTAAACAACATGTCCAACACAGACCAACTCAAAGCCATGTCACTATACTTGCTATCCTACAGACTGCTAAGACGTGACCTGTGTCCGGCATATTAGGCATCCTCCAACCCATTACTGATGGATTTACTGCACATCAGCAAGTCAAATGGCATAAGAAATACTCAGCAGAAAATTTAGCTATGTCGTTGTAGCAGGAAGAGAGTTTGGGTTTCTGAAATGAATAATAAAAGAAAGTAATAGAACGGGATACGATTCCTAGGAAAGTATATAAAACACAGCATACCATGTAATAACACAGATATAGCACTCTAATAAATGATGGGAAGATCATGCTTATGAAGAAAACTATGAGTATGTAAATCACTGCAATGACAGCATACAATAACGTTTTTTTGTGTGTGTTATATGTCAGCTAGATAAATACTGGAGTAAAAACATGTTCAATGAACTGAATGGGTTTTCAGCAAGGCTGAAGTTCCAACTATATGTGGTTTATAGGTTAGTACTAAGCTAACTGCCCTTGTAAGCCTAGCCAATTATCCCTTGTGAGACTCAAACCCTGCACCTTGCATTTGTAAGGCAAACACCTTAACCATTAGGCCACCATCCCAACAACAGACTAGGTGGGACTAGGTACTCCATGCAGTATCTGGTGGTAAGCCAGACTACCTGCAGTACCAAGTTCCAAATATAGATGGAACTGTGCTGGGACCATATAAAGGGTGTTTGGTATAGGGAAGCACAGTGGCACAGCAGATAGTGTTGTCACCTTACAGCAAGAGGTTCCCTGCTTCTATTCTCGGTTGGGATGCCTTCTGTGCAGAGTCTGTATGTCCTCCCTGTGTTCATGTGGGTTTCCTCCAGGTGCTCCATTTTCCTCCCACACATTACAAAGACATGCAGTAGGTGGATTGGACACTCTAAATTGGTCATGAGTGAGACTGTGCATTCAAGTGTGTGGCGTGGAAGAACTACAATGGCAGGGCTAGCTACCCAGTGGTGTAAACCTTGGCTCTAGATGATTGTCACTGTTGAAATGACACTCTAACCCCATGTACAAAATGGGAAAAATGGGTTTTGGATGGATGGATGGTGTAGTGCAAGTCATTCCCACCAAAATCCTGATGGTGATGACTTATTCTGTTCTGTTTTCAAAAATAAATTGATTTAATTGTCTAGTAGAAAATTGTCCCTGCAAGTTCATCCATCATCTTGGATGGGAAGAATGCAAGTATGATGGCCACACCAACCTACAGGTGGAACTCTTGCACTGAACATAACACTGCAGCACCATCTGTAGGTCAGACTTAGCTCTCTACCAGTAATACCAGGTCTGACCTACAGGTTATGCTGCTGTGCCAGAGTACATTGACCAGACTCACCTGCCCCTACAAGTACTGGTGTAAGTCTGAAACCATACCACTCAACCTGAAGACATTGAAAATATGGCCATCCAGCAAAAAATCTTGACATCCAATTACCATGGAATTTGAGTACCAAATTCTACATAACTTGGAGGAATATGGAATACTACTCAGAAATGCGTGTTTAAAAAACAGAGTAACAAAAATTATGGAAATATATAATCATGTTTCAAAGAAATGGAGTAAAATCTGTAGACCTTAATGAGCTGTATTGCAAACTGTTGTTTCTGAAAAAGGGAGATGTAAGATGTGTGTCCTCTTTCATTACATTATTGATGCCACCAGTATGTTGCTCATGTTCTATGGTTTTCTGAGTACCAAATAGCTTCAAAAAACATGAGTGATGAGGGTGATTCAGACAACTGTGTGAAGGAATAAATCAAGCCTGAAAATATGGACATGCCTCCAAAAATGGGTGTATCAGCAGAGACCTGAAAATAGTAAAGCTCTTCCAAATTAGGGATAGTTGAGAGGTCAGTCTTGGGTTATGCTCATTAGAGATAATAAGATTCAATAACATACAATGTAATAGAATCTTAGTACCCGTTCATAGCATAACGAGACTCCCTTCAATTACCTCACAGTACTGAACTGCATATCATTTATCCCCCTTACATCATCATCATCATCAGAAAGCGCTGTCACATAACACAAAATCTGGAAATAACTGGATAGGTGGTCAGCATGCAGTACATACATATACATTTTTAAACCTATTGAATAGAACTCTGCTGATGTAACTTAAAGGAAAACTACATATTTTACAACCAGAAGCCCCACTTTACATGATGAGAAGATAATTACAGCGCAAATAACCTGCATAAAAAAACATTGTACTTGATCTTTAAATGAGAGTGAAAACAGGATGAAAACATCACAAGTACTGAACCTATAAGCCATGAATAATTTAAAATAAATGTTAATGTTCTGATTGGTTTTAACTCAAGGTTTCTTTTATACTATTCATAGCATATAAACCAGGTTTGAATGTTATGAATAAATACAATCAGCCTTGAATCTACTTAGAGCTTCATTACTTGTGATAACTTTAAGCAGTACATTTACTTTAATTCATTTTAAGCCATGTGACAAATACTGACAAATGACATGAGAAGTTTGGGAGACCAGTGTATATGTACTAGGTTATTTCTGTTTCAGTATGGGAAATTAGTATGAAAGGTGGTCCTGTTTTTATTGTTTGCTGTTCCTGCATTGATTGTAATTGTTTTGTTGGTCCTACTGACTATACAAGCTCAGAATTAATCTGATGGAGCTCCCTGTTTATAATTTTTCATCCTGAACAAAACACACACACATATAGTCCATCTGTTGACAGTCTTGCAAAATCTATAGTCATGTCAGGAGTTGTAGCTTCTAAACTGTATATAGAGATGTGTGTGTGTGTGTGTGTGTGTGTGTGTGTGTGTGTGTGTGTGTGTGTGTGTGTGTGTGTGTGTGTCTGGGATCAGTCATATGTATATGTGTAGGTGTGTGCATATATCTGTGAATGCATGTGTTTGTGTTCATGTCTCTCTCTGCCATTTTGGCACTTTTTTCCTTTCTCTTTCAAATGTTTGACTCTGTTCTTAGGCTATGAAGCATTTAATGGTTCACTTGTTATGAAAGGGATAATGCCATTTAAAGGTAACTCTCACAACTCTCTTACACTTACATATGTGCATACGTTCAGCTTGAGATTAAAATGCTCCTAAAATCTGTTGTATACTGAATGCACAAGAGGTCACTTTGCATAACAGCAATATTAATACTAGTTGCTTTGGTAATAACAGTTCTTCCCTTGTGATGTGATTGTATAGAGAAGCTTAATTTTTTTTCATTCTACATTCCTGAGCATATCATTAGAATGTTGCTTCACTCCGCTATCAAATGTGGCTGATTCCACAATTCTTTCCAATAATCCTGGGATCGTATTTTGTCAGACTACCCTTAGATGAGCACATTTTGGAGTGAAGTTCAAACAGCATGTCACACATTATGAAATCTACATATAACTTTAAACACTTTGATTAATGTGATGAGATTACCTGTACCAAGAGAGAGATCTCCTTCACTCATTTTTTTTTTGTTCTGGACTATGTATGCTTAACATCACCAGGACATGTATTAGCAAGCATTGGAAGGGGATTTAAGCTCCCTGAAATCACCTTCTTGAGGCGGTTGCATTGTGGATAGTCTCAGATACAGACAGTGGAGGCTGCATTGTGGATAGTCTCAGATACAGACAGTGGAGGATGCATTGTGGATAGTCTCAGATAAAGACAGTGGAGGCTGTATTGTGGATAGTCTCAGATACAGACAGTAGAGGATGCATTGTGGATAGTCTCAGATACAGACAGTGGAGGCTGCATTGTGGATAGTCTCAGATACAGACACTGGAGGCTGCATTGTGGATAGTCTCAGATACAGGCACTGGAGGCTGCATTGTGGATAGTCTAAGATACAGACAGTGGAGGCTGCATTGTGGATAGTCTCAGATGCAGACAGTGGAGGCTGCATTGTGGATAGTCTAAGATACAGACAGTGGAGGCTGCATTGTGGATAGTCTCAGATACAGACAGTGGAGGCTGCATTGTGGATAGTCTCAAATACAGACAGTGGAGGCTGCATTGTGGATAGTCTCAGATACAGACAGTGGAGGCTGCATTGTGGATAGTCTCAGATACAGACAGTGGAGGCTGCATTGTGGATAGTCTCAGATACAGACAGTGGAGGCTGCATTGTGGATAGTATCAGATATAGACAGTGGAGGCTGCATTGTGGATAGTATCAGCTACAGACAGTGGAAGCTGTGTGACATCCATGCTCTGACCCAGCAATCAAGGAGCCTCAATCTTCACCACTAACACCAGTGAATGGTGTCTCATATAGGAGGAAAGGATAACAAATACACCATTAAAGTGCAATTTCCCTTAAGAGCACACAGAGATCACAGTCAGTCCAGGGCTGGTCGCTCCCCTCCTCTGCAGGTCCCCAATAAGACTCCCCACTGGCACAGCTATAGGGTCCAGATCTCAGCCAGCTGGGCAAGCTAAAACCTCAAGCACCCTCTCTGTCCAACCAGTGCTTCATTTCCCTGCCCAAGTAGCTGACACACGCACACACATGGAGATAAGAGTTTATACAACCACACAGGCACTCCTGGGGAAGGCTGGCACATGTTCTCCAGCTGTGCCCCTTTTACCCAGACTATATGGTAGAAATCACTGCCACCACCCAGCTAATATTTATCAGCTACTAAAATGCCCTTATGAAAATGTGTCCAATTATACTGTGCAATATTATTATCCAAATGGTAAGTGTGACTGAACAGCAAGGCTTATTTGGAGTGACCTGGACAGCAATGGGTCAGGGTGTTCATGTGCTGGTCCGGGTTTAGGCTCGGCCGACTGGTGACTAGAACTGCCCTGGCACTGTTCAAAGATCAGACGTAGCACATGTACAGAGTTAGTCCAGATTTTAACATTCTACCTGTGTTTACAGATGCAGGTGTTTGGGCACCTCTGACCACAATATTGGGTCGGCGCTGCATAATTTAGGGCGGGGAGTGGTTCCACTACATAATGCAGGTTGGGGGGTGGTTTCCACGTTTTTCCCTTCCCATTTGACTATAAAATTTTCAGGGTTGGGAGGGTGGCCTAATGGTTAAGGTGTTTGCCCTACAAACACAAGGTGCAGGGTTTGAGTCTCACAAGGGATAATTGGCTAGGCTTAAAATGGCCCACAAGGGCAGTTAGCTTAGTACTAATCTATGAATCTATGAATCACTATAAATATGCAATGTACTCTACAGCTTAAATTATCTCTACACAAAACAGCCACAGTTAAAAGGGTTTAAAAATATTTAATAATAAATAATTAAAAACACAAGACAATACTTTTTACTACACAGTGCTAGTCAAGAGTTCAGAGATCACAGAGAAATACTTAAAATAATTCAGTAGTGCAGTTCTGACATCACAGAAAAACACTTAGTCCAATCTTTCTAGTTTCTAGCTATTTCTAAGAGAAAACACAAGTCTAAGATAAACTTACATATAGAACACAGGCAAAGTGCTGATGAGTTGGATGGTCAAGACAAAAATGCTTAATACCCTCTGATTCTCTCTGTTTTAAAATCACAGTCCTGGTTCCCATTACATCATTCTTCACACTTCTCTGGGTTCCCAGGCTACTACATTTGCATTCTTAACATCTCCTTTTGTTATCCTGCAGCTGGTTAGGAAGCAGAGCAATAAAAATACATTTGCATGTTTAAATCTAGCAATTTAACTCTTGGTTAAAACAACAGAAAGAATGTATTCATATAGACCGGCCGGAGCCAACTTTAAAGATCAAAGACAATCATAAAATTCTTGACACAGCTTCCTTACAGCAGTTTTTTCCATTTAAGACAACAAGCCTGTGGTTTACATTAATATTTACAGATGATAGAATTATCTATAAAATTCTATCTGGCTAAGCTGGCAGCCTTCACATCCCCCCACCCCCCTCCGGAGAACTCAAGCTAATTTTTTGTGGCCCTTGAGAAACCCCGCTTGAGAGAGTTAGGTCTATCTGAGTATACCTTACCCCATTCCCTGTCTTGAGAGCCCACCTGCATTGGCATTGCTAATCCCACTGTGGTGCTGCACTGACATATATGCTTGCAACCCTAGGCTCCATCTTAGCAGCTTGGCATTTTGCTGGCTGGCTCTGTGTAACCATTTTAGGGATTTGTGATCTATCATAACAGTGAATTTCCTTCCATACAGATAAGGCTGAAGTTTCTGTAGTGCCCACACTATGGCTAGACATTCCTTTTTTACAGCTGCATAGCATTCCTTCCTGGGTTGGAGCCTACAACTGAGATAAACTACTGGGTGCTCTTCCCCCTCTGAAGAAATATGGCTAAGTACAGCCCCACCTCATGGTTCAAAGCATCCACCTGCACAACAAATTATTTGCTGTAACCTGGACTGGCTAACACAGGGGGTCCTTACAAAGCTTCTTTAAGCTTCTGGAATGCCTGCTCACATTCTGGGATCCACAATACATTATCTGGCCTGTTCTTCCTAGTCAGGTCTGTGAGGGGAGCAGCTATGGTACTATAACTGGGGACAAACTTTCTATAGTACCCTGCTGTCCCTAAAAATGCCCTCACCTGCTTTTTAGTAACAGGTGCAGGCCATGCCTGAATGGTTTCCACTTTGGCAGGTTCTGTCCTTATCTTACCACTCCCCACTCTATGTCCTAGGTAGGAGACCTCTGCCATACCCACCTGACATTTGTTCAGCTTAATGGTCAACCCTGCCCTCTGTAGTCTGCCCAGCACCTCCTTGGCATGCTGAAAGTGCTCTGGCCAGGAATGGCTGTAGATGGCAATATCATCTAGGTAAGCAAGGGCAAACCCTCCTGCTCCTGCTAAGATATGATCTACCAGCCTCTGGAAAGTTACTGGGGCATTCTTCATCCCAAAGGGCATCTTTGTGAACTCATACAAGCCAAAAGGAGTCACAAAGGCTAACTTCTCTCTAGCACTGGGAGTCAAGGGCACCTGCCAGTAACCCTTGGTAAGATCAATGGTTGTAAGATAATTCGACCCACCCAGCTGCTCTAGGGCCTTATCTGTCCTAGGCATGGGGTAAGCATCTGACTCTGTGTGACTATTTAATTTTCTGTAGTCCACACAGAACCTGGTGCTGCCATCCTTCTTTGGCACCAGCACCACTGGGGAGGCCCAGGGACTGTTGGACTCTTGAATCACCCCTAGTTCCAACATCTCCTGTACCTCCTCCCTCAGAGTCTGACTCTCTCAGGTACTCTATAAGGGGCCTGCCTAATAGGGCTTTGGGGTCCTGTATCCACCTGATGCTGCCCCATGTGGGTGCACCCTGGTTTCCCAGTGAACATATCCCCAAATTCCTGCAACACTGCTCAGATTTCTCGAACCTGGGTAGGAGATAGCTGCTGGGACATTGCTACCCCTTCCACCTAGGTGTCAGCCCAAGCCTCACTGAGAAGATCAATCCCCCAGATCTCCCTCAGACACCTCCTGCAATCCACTGCAAATGCTCAGCACAAGATCCTCCCTATCATGGTAAGGTTTCATCATGTTAACATTGTACAATTTGTGCCCCTGCCTTCTGCCTAGCAGTTCCACCATGTAATTAACATCACTTACCTTTCTTACCACCTTGTAGGGTCCCTCCCAAGCTGCTTGCAGCTTGTTGTGTCTGACAGGAATGAGAACCATTACCTGCTGCCCCACAGCATACTCTCTAGCTCGAGCATTCCTGTCATACCACACCTTTTTCTGTTGTTGGGCTTCTGCCAGGTTTTCCTTGGCCACGCCCATGAGTTCCCTGAGCCTTGTCCTGAGGTTTAGGACATATGCCACAACAGACTCCATTTGAGACTTGCACTCACCTTCCCACTCATCTCAAATTAAATCTAGAGGTCCCCTCACCCTATGCCCATACAGCAACTCAAAGAGTGAAAAACCTGTGGATTCCTTATCTCTGTAAAAAAACAACAGATGGGGCAAATATTTGTCCCACTCCCTCTTAAGCTGATCTGCAAATGCCCGTAGCATGGACTTGATTGTAGAGTTTAACCTCTCAACAAGACCATTAGTCTGGGGATGGTAGGGGGTGGTTTTCATGTGCTACATCCCACAGGACTTCCACAGCCAAGCCAGTAGGACTGACATAAAATTAGCACCTCTGTCAGTCAGTATTTTGTTTGGGAAACCTACCCTGCTGAAAATCTCTAACAAAGTATTTGCACCTTCTCTGCCTCAATGGAGGACAAAGCCACCACCTCCGGGTATCGTGTAGCATAATCAACTACCACTAGGATATACTTTTTCCCTGTGGAACTTGGGGTACTCAGAGGACCCACAATATCCATAGCTACCCTCTGAAATGGCTCCTCAATCACAGGCAAAGGCATCAAAGGAGCTCTCACCTTGTCTCCTGCCTTCCTACCTTTTAGCACTGCTGACAGGTCCTGCAGTACCCTGTTACATCTCTGGAAATTCCAGGCCACTAGGAGTTCTGCATAATATGCCTCTTTGTATGTTTTATGCCCATATGACCTGCAAAGGGAATATCATGAGCTATGGCTAGAAGCGCCAGATAGTAGGCTCTAGGCACTACTAGCTGCTGTACTCTCTCACCTTCTAGCCCTCCCTCAGACGTCCACTCTCTGTATAGTAACCCTTTGTCCCAGTATACATTCCCCCTTTTCTTGAGAAGCAGGTGCTCCCTAGCTACCTGCCTCAGGCCTTGCAATGTAGGGTCTTAGAGCTGAGCCTGTCTCAACTCTGTCCTGGTAACCCTTCCCAGCTGCCCTTTCACAGGAAGTCTGGCAACCTCAGACAGTGGTGCCTCACTGTCAGCCTGGGTACTACTACTCACCTCTACCTTTGCAGTCACTCTGTCCAAGGGAACATCAGTACCCACAAGCAGCTGTGGCTCACCTTCAGTCTCACTGCAACAGAATAGCTCCCTCCCTGAAGTAATCACCTCAGCAGTCCTGGCTGCAAGTATGCAGTCTGTCTGAGTCTCCCCCAGGCTACCAGACCCACATGCTTGTCTCCTAGCCTGACTGCATGTAACTGCATAAGCACATGGTACTGCCTCATCCAAATCCTTCCCTGTTAGGACATCTGCAGGAAGGTAGTTCAGTACCCCTGTTGTCTCAAGTCAACCTACTATTGGCATTTTGTCTTTCACACTTACTGGCACCCTCACATTTGGTTCCCCACCTTCCATCTGTGCCCACCTGTATGCCACATGGCCCCATTGGTTGCATTCAAAACATTTAACCCTAGCTCCTGGACATGTACCTGGACTAGTGGCTTCCCCTGCTACTGGCAGATTCTGTTGGGACAGTCTGTGCTGCCCACCATAGGTTTCTTTAGACCCGTGAGCAGTACCGGGGGTCTCATTCTAGTGCAAGTCTGCCCTGCTTGCCAGGTACAGGTCTACTTTTTTCATCTGAAGTAGCACATTGTCTATCAGCTAACCAGATCCTCATGTCCTCAGGCAAAGTGCTAAGGGCTTGTTCCCTTGCCAAGAGGTCTGCCAGCCCTTCAAAAGTGGTGACCTGACATCCACTCACCCACCTATGGAAATAAGTGCCCAGTTCAGCAACATATTCACATGTACTTTCATCTGCCTTGCATCTATGCTCATGAAACATTTTCCTATATGTTTCAGGTGTTAGCTTAAACCATTCTAACAAATGTTTTTTAACAGCAGTACAATTAAAACATGCAATGTCAGACATTTTTGACAAAACAGTTACAGCTTTACCATGGAGTAAGGGGGTTAGGAACTGTACCCAGAGCCTTTGGTCAACCCCATACTGTTTGCATACCCTCTCAAACATATGAATGAAACTATCAAAATTATCCCCCTCTTTAAACTGCGGAAGAAATTTACTGACCTGTTATGTATCTGGGGTCCAGTTACTATTGGGAGGGTGGCTTAATGGCTAAGGTGTTTGCCTTACAAACACAAGGTGCAGGGTTTGAGTCTCACAAGGGATAACTGGCTAGCCTTAAAATGGCTCGCAGGGGCAGTTAGCCTAGTACTGAACTATGAACTATGAACCTATGAACCTTCCCCATTACTTCCATGACTCTGGTAAAGAGTCAGCATCTCCTTCTCATGCTGCCCCTGCCTCTCCTTTTCCTCAGCTTCCAGGTGTAGCAGTTTCTCATTCTCCTCATCCTGAAAACATTGCAGTCTCTCATTGTCCTCACTCTCTAGACACCTCAGTCTCTTAGTTGCTTCTATTTCCACACACCTGGCCTCCAATCCAAGTCTCTTTAGCTCCAGATGGATTTTAAGTCCTCTGCAGAAAGGTTGAGCTGTCCATTCTCTGAGGGTATTATATCTCCACTGCCAGTCTGATTGTCTTCCTGGTTGCTGTTTTCTGATGCAGCTGTAACCAAGGCTGCAATCTGGTCTGCCGTAGTCAGGTTTCCATGCACCAGTCCTCTAGCCTAGCACATCTCTGCCAGCTGGCTCCTTGTCAGCATTCCATACTCCTGTGCTGACATGCTGCCTGCTCACCCTGACTAACTAAGCTAACAAAGGAAATAAAACAATTGTGATCTGAACTCTGAGTATTCACTGTGTGGCTGATTTAGAGTACAAAACACCTTCAAAGCTAACTGTACACAAGGTACAGGAATTCACTCTACCCACACTATTACAAGCCAATTAGTATTTGCCACCAATTAATATATGATGTGGATATCCCACTGCTGCCAGTAATTAATATGTGACACCCATGACCTGGCCCAGCAATCAAGGAGCCTCAATCCTCACCACTAACACCAGTGAGGGGTGTCTCATATAGGAGGAAAGGATAAAAAATACACACAGTAAAGTGCAATTTCCTTTAAGAGCACACAGAGATCACAGTCAGTCCGGGGCTGATCATTTCCTTGCTCTCCAGGTCCCCAATAAGACTCCCCACTGGCACAGCTATACGGTCCAGATCTAGGCCATCTGGGAAAGCTAAAACCTCCAGCACCCTCTCTGTCCAACCAGTGCTTCATGTCCCTGCCCAAGAAGCTGACACACACTTTGAGATAAGAGTTTATACAACCCCACAGGCACTGCGGGGGAAGGCTGGCACAGGTTCTCCAGATGTGCCCCTTTTACCCAGACTATATGGTAGAAATCACTGCCACCACCCAGCTAATATTTATCAGCTACTAAAAGGCCCTTATGAAAGGGTGTCCAATTATACTGTGCAATATTATTATCCAAGTGGTAAGTGTGACTGAACAGCAAGGCATATTTGGAGTGACTTGGACAGCAATCACTATAAATATGCAATGTACACTAGAGCTTAAATTACCTCTACACAAAATAGCCACAGTTAAAAGGGCTTAAAATATTTAATAATAAATAATTAAAAACACAAGGCAATACTTTTTACTACACAATGCTAGTCAAGAGTTCAGAGATCACAGAGAAATACTTAAAATAATTCAGTAGTATAGTTCTGACAACACAGAAAAACACTTAGTCTAATCTTTCTAGTTTCTAGCTATTTCTAAGAGAAAACACAAGTCTAAGATAAACTTACATATAGAACACAGACAGAGTGCTGATGAGTGGGATGGTCAAGACAAAAATGCTTAATGCCCTCTGATTCTCTCTGGTTTTAAAATCACATTCCTAGTTCCCATTATATAATTCTTCACACTTCACTGGGTTTCCAGGCTAACAGAAACTACATTTACATTCTTAACATCTCCTTTTGTTTTTGTGTAACTGGTCAGGAAGCAGAGCAATAAAAATACATTTGCATGTTTAAATTTAGCCATTTAACTCTTGGTTAAAACAATAGAAAGAATGTCTTCATCTAGACCATCTGGAGCCAACTTTAAAGATCAAAGACAGTCATAAAATGCTTGACTTAGTTCCTTACAGCAGTTTTTCTTCCATTTAAGACAACAAGCCTGTGGTTTACATTAATATTTACAGATGACAGAATTATCTATACAATTCTATCTAGCTAGGCTGGCAGCCTTCACAGGCTGCATTGTGGATAGTTTCAGATACAGACAGTGGAGGCTGCATTGTGGATAGTCTCGGCTACAGACAGTGGAGGCTGCATTGTGGATAGTCTCAGATACAGGCAGTGGAGGCTGCACTGTGGATAGTCACAGATACAGACAGTGAAGGCTGCATTGTGGATAGTCTCAGATATAGACAGTGGAGGCTGCATTGTGGATACTCTCAGATACAGACAGTTGGATAATTTTCAGAAGGAAGAATATTGAATGCCACCGCATTCTGGATGAAACTAAAATTTTAGTTAATTTTTTTCTATTTATGTATTTATTTATTTATTTTAAATGTCCTAACCAGGCAGGTAGGCTGGTTCAATATCAATTCCCACTGCATCCTGTGCACTGAGAGAACAAATACATTTGATATTGGTACAATTACACTTGTTTAGTGATATCCTAGCAAGTTACAAACTTTGTCAGATGCAACTTCTTGCAACAGTAACACCTTTTCATTAAACTTAAGGGTAGAACTGAGAGACCAAGTACTGCAGCTGTGTAAATAAAAGGTGGAAATCATCCAGAAGAGATATTTGGTAAGTGATAGCGCAGTTTTGGATACAATTCCCAACAGGCTATGAACTGCAATGGTACACACAAAAGTCTAAATATAAAGCAAGTTCACATTTTGTAAACTGCTATTCATGGTGGTGGTCCATGCTTGTCCTAGGAGCTTTCCAAGTACTGCAGAAAAAGTGTTTGAATATATTCCTGTTGTATTCACAACACCATAGGAAGCTTAGACTATATGAGAAACAAAATGCTGAACAGTAATTATGAACCTAGTGTGTGTACTAGAAAAGAGGAGACTATGCATTGCAAAAAAACAGAAGTGGTCTTATGGTTTAGCTCCAACTGACAGTCATCTGTGAGATACCCATAAAAGTGGACAAAAAAATCACTCAAAAGGTTGGTTAATAAAATAAACAACTTCATGGCAACCTGTGTTGCAACATGACTTTACTCCCCAATAATAGGCAATTAATATCTCATTTCAGACCCGGTTGCTTCCCCCCACCTCCCATGCATACTTCGGACCATACACTTTATACAGATTAAAGTAAGCATTTTGTGAAGCTGCCATTTGAAGATATCCCAAAAGATCACCCTTCATTCTCCAAGTGGTAGCTCCAATTATCTCAAAGCCATTAGCCCACATCTCTAACAAGTTTCTCACCCACTAATACCAGGGTTTCCAGGCCACTATCCCCAATGGTTATAATCTCATTTCAAATCTTAATACAATTGTCACAATATTTGAAACACTTCTGCTTGTGACTACTTCAGTGCATATTATCTGTTAGTCCACGTCCAGCATTGATTTAGGAAAGGTCCTAATACTCAGACCACTGCCTGTTATCTAGGTGATTATATCTTCTTTACCATGCAAAAGCCCAACTTATTGGTGTTATTACTGTTAAAGAGGACATGTGACTCTATAGTCAGGCACACTGATGTTCCACTCACCAGGCTAAACAAGGAGAAAGTTACTCTCAGCTGCCTGTTGGGTGCCAGGATCCGACACATACTGCACACACTCAGGTCACTGCACAACAAGTACAAATATGACTCTGTCATTGTCCATGTTGGTGTGAATGACCTGAGATGTACCTCCCTGGACTACATGAAAAGAGACATGGAAGACCTCTCCGATGTTGTAGCCCAGGCAGGTATGACCCTAGCCCTATTTAGCATCCTGCCATCACCCAGAGTGATACCACAGTACAAGGACAAAATGATTGACTTCAACAATTGGCTAAGCTTCTGGTATCATTCTAAGGGGATCCAGTATCTGTCTGCCTGCGATGACATGATCGATAGACCACGATGCTTTGCCAGAGATGGCCTGCACCTGTCACCCTTGGGATTCCGGATACTGGCTAAGACTCTTGCCACCCCTATAGTGCCTTTTTTAGGCAAGGTTCAAATGACAAATTCACCACCATAACAGGTACAGGCAAGCAAAATCTGAGGGTAATACTACTCAATGCTAGAAGTCTAAAACCTCAAAATGCATTCATTCAAGGCACTCCTTAAAATGGAGGACATTGACATATGTGCAGTGATAGAGACCTGGTTCAAGGCTCCAGACAGCACCCCTGCATTACCAGGCTATAATTCAAAACCACACCTTTCGGCCACCTAACCTGGGCCGAAACACTAAAGGTGGAGGCGTGTCCATATTCATTAAGGATATCCACACCTCCAGGCTAGTTGCTCAGCATAATGCATCTGAGATTATCCGAGTGCAACTAACTCTGAGCAAGACCACAATCCAGATTGTAACTTGCTACAGATCCCCCACCATGCCCCAGGATTCCCACTCCTCATTTCTTGATACACTGGAAAATATCAGGGTACAACCCAACACCCTAATAATGGGCGATTTCAACTACCCCACCATTAACTGGGAAAACTCCTCATCTACCAACTCTTTTACTCAACGTTTTCTGGAATTCATAAATTCCAATGCCTTGGATCAACTTATCCACCACCACCTCCATGCTTGTCCTAGGAGCTTTCCAAGTACTGCAGAAAAAGTGTTTGAATATATTCCTGTTGTATTCACAACACCATAGGAAGCTTAGACTATATGAGAAACAAAATGCTGAACAGTAATTATGAACCTAGTGTGTGTACTAGAAAAGAGGAGACTATGCATTGCAAAAAAACAGAAGTGGTCTTAACTAAATAAGATGTATGTGCATAAAAGAAAAAATAAATGTCTCACTCAAAAGGATATGTGGAGGCTGGTGAATTACAAAGCTGAAGTCAAAAAGAAAGCCAGCACCAGATGTGGTAAAAAAGCATCAATTTAATGTGTAACAATACACATAAACGACTATAGATTGTATTAAGGGTGAATGTAGGGACAAATCAAGTTGGCACTCCATATTAACCATCAAAGAGAGGAAATGGATAATTAAATTGGGGGGGGTGTTCTCCCCAGGCTTGAATGAACATTATTAATGTATGAACTATTATCCAATGGGATATTTAGGTGGGCTGGCTTTATGACTTTATAAGTGGGTCTTGTAAACTCAGCATTCATAGCACTTTACTAAAGAAGGCAATCTGGCCGAAACCGGTTTGGTTCAGGTGTTTTTGGGTTGTTACCCCGCACCTAGGAGTTTTTGTTGTTATGTGCTATTAGTTTTTTAGTTTATGTGTATTGTTACACATTAAATTGATGCCTTTTTATCACACATGGTGCTGGCTTTCTTTTTGACTTTGCCATTGGATGTTTTGGAGCTTTTGCACCTGCCGTACTTGCGGGTTTTTTCTGATTTTCATTGGCCCTAGGCATGAGTGTGTGTGTGTGTGTGTGTGTGTGTGTGTGTGTGTGTGTGTGTGTGTGTGTGTGTGTGTGTGTGTGTGTGTGTGTGTGCCTTCTATGGAAGGTTGGGCACCAGGCTGGCAACTCGGCACCATAAAAACTCCACTGCCAATCATGAACGGACAGGTGAACCACTGTGATGACCCCTAACAGGGAAAAAGCTGAAATAAGAAGAAGATTGAATTACAAAGCTGTCCTTGGACAGGTTTAGTTAGAAAGAGAGGTGTTATATTTATTATTTTTAATGCACAAGCATTTATATGTATATTTTAGGTGCATTGGTAATCTTTTTCCTGACTATTGTGTAAACTGTTGTTTTTACTGCAGTTGTTTCAGTGTATGATACAAGTGTGAGACATGGGTCTTAACTTCCTGAGAAAGATTATTACAGTTTGCATGAACTATCATACTGAAGTTTGTTCGTAGAGATATGCAGTCTTTGAATGATGTGTCTATTATCCACATTGTCTCTAAGAAAATATGAAGAATATTTGATGCATAACTTGCTGGACAAGGAGGGGCAGTACAAATTATACAGAATTATGAAAGTGAGGGTGGACGGCAGAAAGGTGGGCCAGGCTGTATTAGCCTCTTTGCTTTTTTAAAGGGATTAATACCTACAGAATGACTTATTAACTGAGGTATATTATTTATAGAGATTTGGTATGGTACTGGAATGAAGTGCGAAACAGGAAAAGTATATTCTAATCAGAGAATTTGTACATTTATTGCTAGACCTTCCTGGATTTATTGTTAGGGTGGTTTGAAATTATTATGGCAACATTTAGCTGAGGGTTGGTTTTGCCTGTAGTTGTTTCAGTGTATAAGTGTGAGTGATGGGTCTAAGATAGAATTTGAAACAAAGTTTCTGATTATTGTAAAACAGATCAGACACTTCTTAAGTGTGGTTGTTGAAAGTTGTTGATTTGTCCCAAGTAACATACTTGCTATTTTTGTGCTTGTTTGCTACAAAGTATCTACAAATGGAATGCAATTCGGACTGCATCTGTGGGGACCAAATATGTGAATGACAGGATCATCAACAAATAGAGTAATTATGACAGGCTAATGGAGATAGTCACATCACTGACCGAAGAACCTAATGGAAAGGTACCTAGATTTATTTAATGATCACCTTTCTTGACATTTAATGTTCTGAGAGGAAATATTTTTTTTAACAACTGTTGTACATTTGTGCTAAAGTGAAATTAGTTTCAATTTTATTGATATCACTGATAATCTTGTTTATTAAACTTGCTGTTTTGAAAATGATGTGTGTTACAATCAGCTGTATCATAGCAGCATTTAATGGAATGGCGAGCTACTTGGGAAGATGTCTCTAGCAAGGAATGAGCAGAGGCCTTCCCCTCAGAATCAGGAAGATCTGAAATAGCCTGACAAGCCTGAGAGAGAAGAGCCAAAACATATCTGATCATATGTGTCTGATAGTTCACAGCTCTAAATGCCGATGTAGCAGATGTGTGTGCTTTGTACTCAGCCTCTCTATGGTTCTGCTGTCTTTATCAGAGGGAAGTAACTTAGTAGAAGGAAATAGTTTGGAGGCCTTATCAGAGGCAACTGATATCACAGAAGGGTCAGCCAAGGGACACTTAAAGAAACTTGCAGTCGTCAGGTAATTTATGAAACCTATCATTTTTTTGAGAGCAGGGGACTGAGAATCAGGAGCTTGAGAATCAGTGGAAAATGCATCCAGCAAGGCAGCAATAACAAGAAGAACAGCATAGTACCTAGAAGACTCCATTTTCAGAAGCTCATAGTATCTCTTCTGAATATCAGACACCTGAGCTCAGTCACATTTGAAAAACTCCATCATTTTGGAAATAGTGTCAGCAAAAGAAATATCCTCAAAAGGAGAGGAAGGATTGACAGACTCTTCTTCCTCAGAACCATAATCACCATAACCATCATCATAACCAGGGGAGATGTAGTCTGACAAGAATAAGTGAGGGAATCTTCATCAGAATCTGCATTATCATCAGAGGAATCCTGCTCACTAGGCCTCTTAAACAGGTAGAAGACCAAGGACGAGCAGGAACAGAAACCACCAAGTTGAGGCTTTAGAGCCATAAGGGCAATAAACAGGTCTTGAATGAAGTTTTGCCATCCACTCTGAGGAGTTTGAGGAGCAGGAGGAATGTGTTTAGTTCTCTGCTTCTTTTTGAGAGGGACGTCATCCTTAAACAACTTAGAAGGCCCTGACTGCTGACAGCACTCTATCTGAGGAAAACCCCTAGGCCCTTCAGTAATTATCAGCCTTGGTTTCCCCCTGTACATCTGAGGTGGATGTCTGCAAGGCCTCGATGGATGTGTGTTAAGTCAGATCCATGCCAGCCTCCGATGTAGTCATGGCAGAGGAATTCAAGAAGGAAACTAGATGATCCTCCAAGGCTTTCTCTAGCCTCAAGAGAGAGACATCTCTTTGAGGTGGTTTGTTTGTCTGTTTCAGCTTTTCCCGGTTAGGGGTTGCAACAGCGGAATTCCGGTCCGCTAATGATTGGCAGATTTTTTATGGTGCTGAGTTGCCAGCCCAACATCCAACCTCCACACAGAAGGCACTCCAGCCATGAATCGAACAGGAGAACCTTTTGCTGTGAGGCAACAACGCTACCGCTGTACCACCACGACTTCAAAGCCAAATAATCCAACTGAGCTTTATTGGTCTTTTTCTTCGCCGACGGCTCACCCGCAGGCAGGGAAGATCCTTTCACAGTGTCTTTAGCCAACAGTTTAAGTCACTGGTTTTCCAAATAAATAGCTAGGGAAGAAAGCTGACTATGCAATGTTTTAGGGCCTAGACAGAACAAACACTGCTTGTGATGATCTTTATGAAGACTCTGCCTCTCAAACTGGCATTTCCCCTTTCTGAATGACATAAAATCAACAACCAGAACAAGGCAAAACAAAGATAAGAAAAATAAAAAAAAAAAAAAACCAACAGGGCACTTATCTGAGAGCAGTACACTTTACCAGCAAATGAAAGAGCATTCAGGACTGGCAGCAAAGAAGTTCTGAGGTTGGTACATCCGGACATCACTTTTGTGCCATATGCTGTGCACTGGGCGCATATGTATGACATACGAAGTACCCATTACAACCTAAAGGCTTTGGTGCACTGGCCAGACATACAACTGCCCTAGGCAGGGGATCCCTATTGTAAAGAATACTACAACAGTGATATGGAAGGACATTTGCTGTGAAATGTTTTATATTACATTGCAATTGTCAGAGCAGAGCAGTATCTTCTCTGTCTCCTTTCTCAGTTTTCTCTCCATATTCCTTCATTGTTGGTACTGTTTTGTTATTGTAATATCAATTCAATATGCAGTTTAACAAGAATATTACCTTTATTGACTTGTTCAGTTTAAATACGTTCATCCAGAGGAATGTTAAAAGATTTTTTATTACAGAGGTTTTTCAGACACCTCTTACATAGAAGTGGTGAAAATCATTGAGGTGGTAAAACAAACAGCTCAGTGATGGAATATGAGGCAAAAAAGCAAGCAACCAAGAATATACGACAGAAAGTCCTAGATTCTGAAATTTGTAAAAGAATGGCCAAGTTACCAAAGTGTGGAGAAAAGAATACCAAATTGTGCAGAAAGTGCTGGTAGATATTATATGCAGACATGCAATTGTCGAAGGGGAGCCATTTGCTTTTCTGTTAATTTTGTGATTAGAATGCTCAGATGCAGTTTTCATTTATACTCTAGAAACACCAACCTGTCTTTATTTAAAAGAAAATGTATTTGCCTATGTTGTTTGAGTGAGGTATCTGGACCTGCTGTTACCTGCATTAAATGATCATTCTGTGTTTGGTATTTAAATATGTTTTAAATGTGTCTCAGCATGTGTTTTTAACATGTTGTCGTGTTTCGCAAAGGCATACAGACAGAAAAACAAATGAATACATAGACTTATTGAAACAATGTGTGCCTGTAATTGGCCTGGCAATAATTTCTGTACTTATAATGTAGTACAGCCTCACACTACAAGTTACACATGAAAAAGCATTTATTCAAATATTTAATTCATAAATTTATATATTCTGCTAGCTTGAATGACAATTTGTTTTTCCAAGATCACTGATTTTAGCTTTACTTAATAATTAGAAGGACTTATTTTCTTCTCTTAATTAAAAAAGTGTCTCCATGGCAAAAGTCATAACCCACAAATATAAAACTTATGGAAACTGATTGTTTCTGCCAACAGAAGCCAGATGAAATGTCAACAGTCAGTAGGAGCTCTTAATGAGCCTTGCTAACTGGTAATCAGGTATTCCAATGGGGAACTCCCAAATCTTTTCTGATTCAAGTGTATCAGTCATAAAAAACTGAATTTTAAAGATGCTTGTGTTTATGATATTTTCTTATCTGAATGATTAACCTGATTACGTGCTAAAGGTTCATGGTTTGCTTACTTACTGAGCATGAAATGCTTCTGATCTCATCCTGCTTGTCTCCTGTTGGCAAGCAAGTTTTACTTGGCAAATGGCCAACCTTTCAGTGGTTTCAGTTATTACTGTAAGAAAAATATTCAAAGGTTACCTGATACCTTAATTCAGGATAATCCTAACAACTGTGGCTTTGACATCTGCTTTTCTCTAAGTTTGCAGTTTCTTTGTTCTTGATGAGCACTGAGGAAAAAATAAAGTTTTACCAGCCTCACTACATATTGAAATTTGCTGGCACATCTCAGGAAAAAGCAGGTGGCTTTTTATCATGAAGGAGCTGACATTCTACGAATAATCACTTTTTTGCTCATTCAGTTAAAACATTGATGAGTAGGATATACATATTGAAATACAATTTAATTTCTGATAAATATCCCAAAATGTTAAAGGACTACTATGGGGGAATGAAAAAAAAACACAACAATGTATTTTTCATGATGCTCCACACAATGTAAACCTGCCATCACCAGAATAAGTAGCCATTACTAACTTTATTTTGTTTATAATCGTGAATGCCCCCCATGAGTGTGGACATCCTGATGAGATTTTGTTTCCATGGAAAGTGGAATCTTTTTCATAATGCATTATGATGGCACGGTTTATCTGTTGAGCTTCCATTTCCATTTGCTTAGAATAAAAGACCTCAGAAACAATGTTTTAATGGTCCTCAGTACAACTGTCACTGACAAGATTGCAGAGACTCAGAAATGTCTTTTTCATAATGATGTCTTACATAACCTGTTAAAGCAGTTCCCAGGAAAAAGAAGAAATAGCTGCAGTAACATACTTTTTACAAAGTGAACTTTCTGAGTTTCAGTTCCTGTCCTGGTTACTTCTCCCATCTTCCCTCCTTCGATCAGTCACAGGATATTTTTTGACTTGCAATTTTCAGCTAATGTAAGCTATATATGATAACAGCTAATTTGTCACATATGTAAACAAAACACATCAGAGAGATCACTTAGCCTGGTGTGCCAGTGACAGTGTTCCCTCATGCCTCTATATTCTAGCTTGTGGGAAGTGATTTCACAATAAAATTACAAAATTTATGAATCATCTCAGAGCATAGACAAATCTAACTATTCCTGAAAATGTGTCCATTAAATGACACAATTTGAAATGCAAATTGTCTGCTCACACTGTTAAGTTTGCATTGTACTACATTTTTACAGTACACGAACAGTACTAATTCTCACACAGGGCTTTACATGACAAATGAAATGCTTGTGTGTGCTTCTTCTAAGAACTATTAATTATCAAGTCTCTAGTGGGGCCCTGTACTTTCTATAACAATTTGTTTATTTTGCATATATTTGTAAATGTTTATAGTGTGCATTATTTTACAAGTTATTCACTGCATTTCCTTACAAAACATAATGGAAAGACAATTAATTGTCTCTGTCTGTATCTGTGTGCATACTTGCCCTGCTCAGTTAATGTGAATACTGCTTCAGAATGTACAATGCTAAACCATTTAAATTCACGTTAGCCAGCCTTCTGAATGTCAGTGGCAAAGGGGAAAACCAGCCTATCGCTGGTAGCATGTGTGATTCATCTAAGTTCTTGGGCCATTTGAAATTGATCAAGCAATATTTTTAGTTTAGCCTATAAACACTGATGAGGGCTTTGTAATCACATTTTTGGGTGAATAGTAAACATATGCACTGATGCTCAGTGTATCCCACTTCCCACTGAGCTGTGCACCTCTAAATTATAGGTTTCTTTTATGTAGCCTAACACACCTGCTCTTCATTTCTGCATTACAACCCCCTAATAAGCAGACATATGAACAGTCACTGACAGTACACATACTGCTACCATGGACCATTGATCACAAGCAGTAACTATATCACAACAACAAAGTACCGGCAAAGGACATGATAATGTGTGTCTATTTACAAAGCAGTGCTGCAATAACTAGGGACAGGACAAAGCACCCTACCTCAGGCCAGAGTAGCAATAACCATGCCAGCAAACAGACTGGCAGCCACCCATACACGCGCACATAATGTACCACACAGATAAAATCTGCACCACACCAGGACAAATTTTAAAGTCCAAGCACACACACACACACACACACACACACACACACACACACACACACACACACACACACACACACACACACACAGTCCACAACACTGAAATGCAGATACAAAATACCCTTTTTCAGCATTCATCTTCACCCACTTTCATACACTTATCATTGTACACTTTCTGTAATTGGGCTCTGTTACAACATATACAGTTCATACATATTTATACTTGTACAGAATGTAATACAACCACAGAGAATGTTCAGGTCTCCACACAATAATGTTACAATAGAAAGTGGGACAAAATCAAATGTTTCTTCTGTAGCTGTAAGCTTGTAGTCATGAGAACTGACCTGCAATATTGACACCTTTCAGTTACCATTGGTGTATCAATCAAGTATCAATAGAGTTTTTCCTCTGTTGCTGACCAACACAACATGCTTATAAAGTAATCCAAACACACACACACACACACACACACACACACACACACACACACACACACACACACACACACACACTTAAACAATGTACTAGTGAATAGTGAACCTTGCCCACCTCTCTAAAAAAAACAGTCTTATTATGGCTAAGGGGGACCAAAGCTATTGAAGGTTGTCAGCTCAGGATACCCATTCAGCTGGTACAGCAAGCCCACTATAATCTTACCAGTATCCCCCAGTGGGACACCATGCAAGTGTCAGTCCAGCTGCACTCCCTATTTCTCCATTACACTTCATATACAACACACAAACAAACTTTGTAGACAACCATGAGGCAATGCCCATGTCTATATAAAACAATGTTGCATGCATAACGTGGACCAAGTTTGGTCAATAAATCAATATCTATTGCTGTAAACTTGCTATACTGACACCAACTCTCCATCATCTTCCCAGAAATCTGATATCAGTCCACATCTGATCTGCTGTTGTCTACCATACTATCTCCAACATAGATACACAGACACACAGACACACCAAAACACAGTTTACTGACAAACGCAAACAGCTTTGTTGTACTATCTAACAAGCAACACACTTTCTTTAATGTCTTCAGTACTGCCACAATTTTATCTGTGGCCACTGACACTACAGCAATGTGAAGGTCTCATAACTTCAGGTATTTTTGTTGCTGTGACTCAAACATTTAAGACAGTTGTCCATAATATTATTCTATATAATCAAATCAGTCAATCAATTAAGCACTTTATTGTCATTGTATAAAACAGCAAAATTATTTTTATGTCAAATTTAGGTGCAAAAAAGATAAAAAGTAACACCAAAAAAAAAAAAAAAATATATATATATATATATATATATATATATATATAAAATCATAAAAGTAGATCACATCACATATTTTAAAAATATATCCAATCTTAGACAATCAAAATATCCAAATAAAACTTTTATATGATATACCACAGCATGAATCATTAACACACTTACTAATGCATAGCATATTATGCAATTAATTGTCTTATGTTAATATATTGCACATTATCAACCTAAATCATTATTGCAATTGTTAATACATAGCATACCATGTGATGCATTATCTTAGATTAATATATAAGATGGGGGTGGGAGGTTGGCATAATAGTTAAGATGTTTACCTTACAGACACAAGGTGCAGAGTTTGATTCACATGGGGTAACTGGCTAGGCTTAAAATGTCCATTAAGGGCAGTTAGCCTAGTACTAAACTATGAAACTGTTATCAACCTTACATTATACATATTCAGCTAATAATTATCTCAGACTGCAAATTTTCAAAGTTCAAAAGATTTATGGCAGCTGGAAAAAAAGTAAATTTTCAATCTATTTGTATGTGTATAAATTGATCTAAGGCATCTACCTGATGTTAGAATCTCAAACAAAATATTTCCAAGATGAGTATTATCCCTAATAATATTTTTATACAAATATTCAGGTGATGGTAGTTCAGCTCCAATAATAACCACCACTTCAGAGCTTTACTCACAGCCTTGGTACAACTGTTTTACCAAGCTGTCATACAGTAAGTCAGAATACTCTCTATCGTGCATCTATAAAAATTAATCAATAGCATCTGGGGATGATTAACTCTCCTTAACTTCCTCAAAAAATAAAGGCATTTTGCTTTGCCCAGTACATCCAAGGTATTATCAGTCCAGGACAGATCCTTTGCAATGGTAACTCCCAGAAACGTGAAGCTAGAAACACTCTCCACAACCTCGGAATTAATTAATAATGGACTGCGATTAATCTATTTTGTGGTCCTAAAATCCAAAATAACTTCTTTATTCTGTTTGGTATTTAAGACAAAATTACTAGTGGCACACCATGTTGCTAGGTTGTGTACCTCCTCCCTGTATGCAGTTTCATAATTATTTGATATCAGCTCAATGATGGTTGTATCATCCGTGAATTTAATAATAATGTTTGATTCATGTATAGGTTGACAATCATGAGTAAAAAGTGCATAAAGGAGGGGACTCAATACACAACCCTGCGACACACCTGTGCTCAGGGTAAGAATGGAAGATATATGTGTTTGCCCAACCTAACAAACTAAAGGACAATTTGTAAGAAAGTCCAATAACCAACTGCATATGGAAGGATAGAGTCAAAGTGCTATTACTTTGTTGGTCAGCTGATTTGGTACAATAGTATTAAATGCTGAGCTATAATCAACAAAAAGCATCCTAACATATGTGTTAGACTTCTCCAAATGTGAGAGGGCAACATGAAAAGCCATACATATAGCATCTTCAGTCAGTCTGTTTGTCCAATAAGCAAACTGATGTTGATCTAATCCAACTGGAATGGAAGTGTTGATATACGTAACTACCAGTAGTTCAAAACACTTTGCAATGACAGAGGTGACAGCAACTGGATGATAATCATTAAGACAAGTTATCCTAGGTTTCTTTGGTACCGGCACAATGGTAGTAGATTTCAGACATGATGGGACTACACATAAAAAAAGAGAAAGAGTAAATATATGTGTAAATAACTCCACCAGCTGGTCAGCACAGGCCTGAATTACATGACCTTATATACTATCAGGGCTTGGTCAGCACAGGCCTGAATCACATGACCTTATATACTATCAGGGCCTGGTGCTTTCCTTATGTTGATATTTTTTAATACCCACCTCACTTCTTGCACATGCAGAACCAAAGATTGCAAATCTCCAATCAGATTTATAATGACTGACGGTTGGTTATTATCCTTGTCAAACCGTGCAAAGAAACCATTAAGTTCCTCTGCTAAGAAGGCATCCTTATCAGTCAACTTACACTGTCTGTGTGTCACTTTTTTAATAATCCATAACTGACTGGAGACCTTGCCACATCCTCTATTTAAATTACTATCAAAGTCCTCCTCACGCCGTTGTTTATATTTAAGTTTTGCAAATGTAATACCTCTCTTAAGATTAGCTCTAGCAGCACTATAGGCTGAGGTATCCTTTCATTTAAAGGCGATATCCCTTTCCCTAAGTAGCTGTTTAATATCACTGTTCATCCATGGTTTCTCATTTGGGTAAATCCTATTTTTTTTTAACAGTGACATTATCCATACAGAAATTAATATATGACAGTACAGATGAAGTATATGTGTCCAAATCTGCCTGATAAGAATATATTCCATTCTGTGTGTTTAAAACAGTCCTGGAGTTGGGGGATGGCATCCACAGGCCAAACCTTAGCAGTCTTACTAGTTGGTTTGCTGCTCTTTATAAGAGCTTTATATATAGGAGTGAAAAACAAACAGAGAGAGGATCAGACTGTCCAAGATAGGGGTGTGGTATAATCTTATAGGTATCTTTTACGTTTGTGTATACATGGTCCAAAATGCTTCTCCATCAAGTTTTACAATTTACATGCTGATAAAATCTAGGAAATACAGCCTTCAAATTCACTTAATTAAAATCTCCATCAATAATAAAAACTGTATCAAGGTGTAAATTCTGTTGTTCACCAATAATGGCAAACAGTTGCTCAAGTGCTGATTTGACATTAGCTTGAGGAGGTATATACACACTGTCATAACAACAACAACTGTATATTCCCTGGGCAAATAAAATGGTCGGCATCTTAACATTAAATATTCCACATCTGGAGAACATAACCTATCAATCATGGTTGCAGTAATGCACCAAGCATTATTAACATAAATACACAATCCTCCGCCCATCTTCTTACTGCAGCCAGCTGTCCTATCAGCCCGCTAAATGTACAACCATCCAGCTCAACTGCGGTATCTGGTATTCTGGGACTCAACCATGACTCAGAGAACAACAAAATGGAACACTCCAGCATATTTTTATACATAGAAATATTCAATTGAAGCTCATCCATTTTATTAGCCAATGATCTTGCATTTGCCAAAAAAACACTAGGAAGAGGGTTTTATATGGAGCAGCTTTTAACCTAACAATCCAGCATGCTTCCTCTCCTTTGCTTCCTCTCTCTGCACCACCTATGTCATCTCCTTCCCATAGGAGAGATCAACGTAAATCCCAGAACTCTGGAGATCTCCTGTGGTATTGCTGCTATATTGTCAGTACCTTTGCCATTCAAACTATTCAAATTGTTCAAATTATTCAAGCCAAAGCCAACTTGCAAAAGCTCCTGTCAGCTATCTATAACACTTGCTTATTGTTATTTTCCAGACAACAACATTCAACAAACACGCCAATAACAGAGAAAAGCACCTATGCAGGCAGCATACAGCCACAGTGTCTATGGGGACCATCACACAAGAATAACTAAACTCCTGCATCTACTTCAAAATATAGAAGTAACACAAATTCAGGCATCAAAAGATCCACCTCAAATGACTAAAACTCAAAATATTAAAAAAAAAAAAAAAAAAAAAAAAAAAACCTGAGCACCGTCATGTGAGGTACTGTGCCACTCAAACCCCCTATTAATTATATGTACAAATTCCAAGATTGTACGGCAACAAAGGAAGGACAGATTCCTGCTTCCAACTCTACCATGGCCTCCACAAAGTAATACCAGGATTCTGCAATTATCATGATTATTCAATTGCTGCTCCTGACATTACAGACATTCAGTATTACAAAAACATTCAATTATACATATCTCCACATACTGTCCTTGGACAGAATACTCTCAGCCTCTCACTGAAATGACAAAACAATTTTTATACAAAACTGCTGCCTGTACAATCCATTAAGTGTTTGTGGGCTTTCTCATTACTAACTTCTACCTCTGTAAAAAACATAGAATGTATAAATGTAACTACTGTGTGTATAAATGTAAATAGAAATGTAACTCCTCTGTGTTTGACTGGAACTTAGTATAATGCAGTGTAAGCAAACTGAGCTTTTCTCCCTGGCCCTCCACTGAAAATGGATATTACCCAGTCGGACTTTCCTGGTAAACAAAGATAGACAGATAAATATGGAGTGCTTCTAGTCCTCTACACAGGTTGTCTGATGATTCTGTACTACCCTTTCAAACATTTCCAGGGGTAACCATCTCTAAATGTCCTATAAACCTGAAGAAGGTAAAATGCCCTTCAAGCCTGCCAATGTTCCAAAAAGTGTGCAGGTTGTTCTTATTAATATCTAAACTAGTACTTGATTTAAGGTAATTTGGTAGTCTGCTCCATGCATCTGCTACTCTGTCAGAGAACCAATTAGTACACTTCTCATTCCTATAGAATCTTCTGCACAGGTTGTCTGATGATTCTCTAGTACTTTTTGTTAACCCCAAACATTCTCAGAGGTAGTTGTCCCTAAATACCCTATATAGCCAAATAAGGTATCATCTTAAAAATCTGAATGAGACACTGTACAATTTCAGGTATTTTAATTTTTCATAATAACCCAAACTTTTACATTCATGGATGCCCTTGTTACATTTCCACTGTACTCTTGCTAACTTACCCATGATAGTTTTCTTATAAGGTTTCTGTATTATTATTCCATAGTCTAGTTTAGGTCTTACAACAATGATGCTATCATTTCTGATTTCCTAGACTTTATAGATCTTTTTGTACAGCCTATAATTTTATTTTTTTATTGACTGACATTTGTTTGCCAATAGCAGTGCAAGCAAAAAAGCTCCATGGTATCATAGTTATTGCAATCAATATTTCCAAAAACAAATTTTATAATATAGTTTCAGTGAATACATAATATGATCGACAGTATAATACAATTTGTATTGATAATCACATTATATTCATATTTATAACTATCATTAACCAACCGGTTGATATGATCAGAAAATACACCAAGCTGAATCTACCCATATACCCAGCTCCTTAAATGAATCTAAAGTTTCAGCCAATGAGTGTTGTATTAAACACTCAAAATAGAAATACCATCTACCTATTATCATCCTACATTCATCATAACACAAAGAATCCAAATACCTAAAAATAAATTCCTTAGATTTGCCTTTCTGACCAACTCACATACACATCACTGTCATTTAATAAAATAACTTAATTGGCTTCCTGTTACTAAAACAGCCTCTTTCCTGTTTGACTCTTTATTATTAAAAATCAATAAACTAGCATATTTCCCCACTATTAAGAAGAAAGATTCCATTAAAAGAACAGTCCCATCCCTTAAGGAGAAGTCAAGAAAACAGCATGGGTGGTATTTATAAGTCCAGAACTTCACAGCTGCATAGTGGTTATCTGCGAGGAATGCTGCTATACATACATGCACATAAGCTAAGCGCAGGTTATTAGCACTCAATAAGGTAAAGCAAATGTGTTTTGAAATACATGTCTACTTACGGCAAGTGTATCAGGTATCAAAAGTTAGGCATTAAGTATGCGTGAAGTACTTCATGAAAGCCGTGAGCTTTATATTATTTTGTATGAATTCAGATACTGTGTTCAGATGCAATTGTGCTTGAAAGACCCAAGGCAAGCGGTGGTCTGTGCAGCTTTTATGATTTTTTTTAAATTATATGAAAAAAATAAGGGGGTTTAAAATGTTTTACATAGGAGTATCTTTATGCGAACACCTTGTTGGTTACTTTAAAGAACAGAAAATGAGAGACAGCAAAGACTGATAAAAGGAGAGATACAACAAAGAGGGTATCATAGAAGGAAAACATCAAGAGAGTTGTGCTACAGTAGGTGGGAGAGGAGGGGCACAATGATTTTGGCAGGGGATATCCCCCTCTATTCTTTTTTAATATAAGAGGGTACTGTACGTGAGAAATGAGTAAAAGGATGTAGGAGACAGGATAACGGGAAGAAGGACTGAGGAGGTGCCAGCAGGTGGTCCAGTCCATACAGTCTCAAACATTTCCACTACAAAATTGTGCTGCAGTAAAGGATCCAGATATTGAGGAGGGGGCCTGTGCTTGTATTGTGGTCAGCACCAACTGGGACAGCATGCCTTCAAAACACTGAAGAGAGGCCTCGACTGGTGAATCAGTCTGACTACTACCTCCTCCAGCATATCCTCAAACAGGTCCTGAAGAAGCCCCTGTTCATAGGTTCATGGGTTAGTACTAGGCTAATTGCCCTTGCGAGCCATTTTAAGCCTAGCCAATTATCCCCTGTGAGATTCAAACCCTGTACCTTGTGTTTGCAAGGCAAACACCTTAACCATTAGGCCATCCTCCCAACCCCTTAGGCCATCCTCCAGACTGCCATGGCCGGGGTACCTGCAGGACTGGTGGCACCTGTCAGGATGTCTCCAGATAGGCAGAGGGTGAGGTCTACCTAACCTAGGTGGCATATGCTTGTGCCACTCCACAGGATTTTGGATCTGTAAAAAAATAACATAAATTGGGAGAAAGAACATTAATTATGTATGCATTTCTCCTTCAAGTAAAAAAAAAAGAAACACAGAGAAAAAGGGGGGAGGGAGGAGGGGAGAGACAGAAAAGAAAGTATTCAAAATAAATTCACATGTCATTTTCCACAGCATTCAATTTCTTTAAAGCATTTATTTTAATTACTCTTTATTATAATAAACAATGTATGGGAAGTGCTTATTCATACTTTTGATGAAATTTTATGGGAAGTGCTTATTCATACTTGGCGGGAGATTATATTAATATCAAATTGTTTTAGGGTTTACATGTTGCCGTGCACTACATAAGCACAATGATCATAGTTGTGCCTGATATGAATTTGTTTGCAATGTTGTACTGAAAACACACTTTATAAATACTTACATTTTATAAAGTCAGTTAAATACAGACTACTGCAGTTCACATAGGAACATGTCTTTTACATTGAATGCTCTCTACCGATTGACTTACCATGCTCTAGAAAGTCATTCCATATAGCTATTAATGAAATCAGTTAAAGAAAGACTATTGTACTTATACACTGACATATCTCTCACTCTTGGTTGCAGTAATGTGCTGAGTACATTCTCATGCTTCACTGCCATGCCTCATAGTAATGAAATCAGTTAAACACATATAGTACTATTCACTTTTTCAGTCATGCTTGGCAGATTCTACAACCAGCCTTGCTGTTGTCTGTTACTGCTATTGCCTGCTGTAGGTGAAGCCCTCATAATCAAACAAAGTCAACCATGGGTAAATCCTGTGATATCCACGTCCAGTCGTTGGTTATTGCTATTACAGAACTACATTATTTAAGAAAGAACTTGCTTACCTTTCCTAAATTATGCAACTGTATGATGGCACTTCACTGTTCTTCAACTTCTCTCCTTGCCTTCAGATGTACTGTGCATGTGTAAGGCCCTTACATTCCTATATTTGCACAGTGCATCACACAGTGTAAGGGAAATAGCAGCCAATTTCTGTAGCAAGCTGTCGCTATTTCTGTGTAAAGAGAAAAACAGACACAACTAAAAATTCTAATATCTGGCATTATTGACATGAATTTTTTATCATTCAACAGAAAATGTCTTTAAAAAAGCGTGAAGAACATGGCAAACATATGAGGAATATCAGGGATATTTTGCAATACTCTGAACAGTTCAGAAATACAATTATTTCTAGTTTGACTGATGGTAATGCAGGTTACCATTCCATATACCTGATGCAATGTTTCACAGAAATTCCTTAATCTTTCTTATATCTCCCTCTGTAAACTAGATGGAGGATGATTTTTGTCATATCCCACTACAAACCCCCGGCCACTCAACACCACTTATGCAGACAAAAGTTTTTGTATCAGTATAAGCTCAATTTACGATTGGCACAGTGATTGGATAGTCCAATCAACAAGCATGTTTTTGAATAGTAATAACCCTTTATTATATAATTGTATTGATATAGACAATTATGTTTTCACATAAACATTACATTTGGCATTTAGATGCAATTCTGTATACGGGTCTATATTATGTCAACGAAAAGCCTCATCAACCCTTAATAAGCGAAGTCCCATTACAGTGAATGGCCAAATCAACGATTTCTTTCCCTGGGAAAGAAATCGCTTGGCCATCCTTGTGAGTTTGCCCTTTTCCCCACTCTAGTGCAGTCTCGGAGTTGGTATATTTAGTAAGGGGGGTGGGGGGTATAGCCCCCCCACATTGGGGGGGAGTGGGGGGGCAAAGCCCCTCACTTTGTAATGTTTAAAGTGATGTGTGGTTTGTGGTAGGACTAGTGATTTCTTTCCCAGGGAAAGAAATTGCTGATTTGGATGTTCACTGTAATGTGACTTCACTTATTAAGGGTCGATGAAAAGCCATTCAATGGAACGGCTTTTTGTTGACATAATATAGACTCATATACAGAATTGCATCTAAAGGCCAATAAATGTAATGTTTATGTGAAAACATAATTGTCTATATCAATACAATTATATAATAAAAAGTTATTACTATTCCTACTATTATTTCGCGTTTTAGGGGGTGATAAAAGAGTTAGATGGAACGGCTTTTCGATAAGATAATATAGACCCCTTTATACAGATATGTTTATACTGTCTTTTGCATTATTATAATAAGATTACAGATACAAATGTGCAGTTATGCATATTTCTTCTGGCAAATACCTTCTGTTATGCACCAAAACAAACTCAGAAGAAAGAAACACAAGCAAATAATCCAAAACAGGAATCCAGGCACCTCAAAGCCCCTCTGAGGCCTTCACTGATAGATTTCCACTGCAGTGGAAATCTATCAGTGAAGGACCCAGAGGACCTTCCGTTATGTAACCTTCTTCTAATTTATTTTTTACACCTATGTTTAATATGACCAAAAAATAACACTACTTACAACAGAACTCAGGCTTTCTTGCCGCTACTTATTCAACCCACTCAGCCAGGTGGTGCAGCCTACTCTTTTGTAGATCATCATACCTGTGGCTGCACTGTTGGTTGTAATGTGTGATCCCGGCCAGGGATGTCAGGTGGTCACTCAGCTCATTTCAGACTTCATTCTTTTTCCAGTCTGAACCATGTATGCACACCTGGATCTTATCCAGATGCTACTCCCTAAGGAAATGGACCATTATCAAGGTTTCCTTGTCTGATCACCTTCACAGATGCTGCTATCATTCAAAGTGCCTGAACCACAATGAAGAATGTATAAGCAGGATGGTGGTTCACAACTTTATAACCACTCCTTCTGGGTTACCCATCATCTTAACCAAACCTAGTTATCCAGCAGGGGCATTAGACCAGGTAATGTTATTATTGGCAAGTTTGGTTTGACAAAAAATGATTTTCCACAATCATTATTTTAAAGAATACATTCAAATTTATACGGTGGCTAAAAAGCAATATGCAATCATCATTTTTCCTTGTATTGCATACAATTGCTAGGTGTTGGCTTAGCAACCATTTATGGAATATTACACCTGAATGCCATTTATTCATGCAGTAGAGCAGCAGTTTTTATTTTATTTTTTATTTTTTGATAGGGGTGTGAAAATACATACAAAATACATATTCATGTGACTGTTATTACCAACCTTTATTAAATGTTTAGTGGTTTGAGGTGAGATGGTGCACCAGATGATCTTAGATGGGCAGAGATTACACTTGATGCTTGCGCAGACTGTAGAACATACAATCTATTCAGCTTTGACCATATCTGAGGCTATCCACACATTCCCATGAGATGCAGGAGACCACTGCAGACTCCCCCCACCCCGCTCCATCTTCAATGCATTCATATGAACCTAAGGTCCCATTCATGATCAGCCAAGAGTGATTTACATGCATAAGTCGCCATACACATTCAGGTATTGCTACAATTCTTGAAGATAATTGCATATAAAACATGGAAACAGACCTGAATTTATGTGATATAGTTTAGCACCACAATCTTAAGTTACTCAAGTTAGGTGGCAAATACATTAAGAAGTCTGTGGTTTCAGAAGTTAAGGAAAAAAATAACAAAAATATTGAAATTTAACATGAAACATTTCAAAATGATATAAACTGAATGAGTTATATTGAAATCATTATTTTATTTGTATGATGGGCATATTATTATGACTTTTGTGAATAGTGTAAAGCTGTCATTTGTAAGTGGAAAATAATTACAACAGCAGTGGAAATGATTAATAATGATCACCGAGAAAAATCAGTTTCTTTGGTAACAGTGATTGTGCATACATGAAACAAATGCAATGATTTAATTGTGACATGTTTCAGTGATAAGGGTGTTTTGTTAACTCAACATACATGTGTTGTGAGTGACACTGATGTATGAAAAATGACAGTATTATGATTACATGATAATGGTAGGGCTAGAGGGAGGATGAATCTGTTACTGCTTTACTATGACAAATGTATTTATGATGCTGTGGATATTAGTAATAGCACAACTTTATTTGGCTGGGCATAGATTTTCCATATGTATATAATTATGATGTTCATGTTACCTAACTTATTTACAGGAGGATGGCAGCCACGCATGGTCATTGTTGTGTAGGTTGACTGATATCACATCAAAGTTTTTTGTATGTGACAGTGGTCTTTTTTTTATTTTGCAGTAATAATACAGTAACTTATGTTTATATAGAGACATGAATGCTGACAAGGAATGACTACATTAAACACATGACAATTATTATTACTAATAGATGAACATTCCACATCTGCAAAGAGTGACAATAAAGGCAGTGTGCATGATACGTGTGCCCTACACCTCCTTAATAAATACATGGTGGTGTATGCTGCGAAGGCAGTGTGCACCTCCTAAATAAGTACATGGTGTTGGATGCTATGAAGGCAATGTGCACTTCCTTAATAAGTACATGGTTGTGTATTCTATATAGGTAGTGTGTACCTACTTAATAAGTACATGGTGGTGGATGCTATGAAGGCAGTGTGCACCTCCTTAATTAAGTACATGGTGGTGAATGCTATGAAGGCAGTGTGCACCTCTTTAATAAGTACATGGTGGTGGATGCTATGAAGGCAGAGTGCGCCTCCTTAATAAGTACATGGTGGTGTATGCTATGAAGGCAGTGTGCACCTCCTTAATAAGTACATGGTGCTGTGTATGCTATGAAGGCAGTGTGTCCCTCCTTAATAAGTATATGGTGGCGGATGCTATGAAGGTTGTGTACACCACCTTAATTAAGTACATGGTGGTGGATGCTATGAAGCCAGTGTGCACTTCTTTAATAAATACACAGTGGGTGTATACTATCAAGGCAGTGTACACCTCTTTAATAAGTACACGGTGGTGTATGCTATGAAGGCAATGTGCACCTCCTTAATAAGTACATGGTGGTGTATTCTATAAAGGTAGTGTGTACCTACTTAAGTACCCAGTGCTGGATGCTATGAAGGCAGTGTACACCTCCTTAATTAAGTACATGGTGGTGTATGCTATGAAGGCAGTGTACACCTCCTTAATTAGTACACAGTGGTGTATGCTATGAAGGCAGTGTGCACCTCCTTAATAAGTACATGGTGCTGTGTATGCTATGAAGGCAGTGTGCCCCTCCTTAATAAGTACATGATGGTGGATGCTATGAAGGTTGTGTACACCTCCTTAATTAAGTACACGGTGGTGAATACTATGAAGCCAGTGTGCACTTCTTTAATAAGTACACAGTGGGTGTATACTATGAAGGCAGTGTACACCTCTTTAATAAGTACACAGTGGTGTATGCTATGAAGGCAATCTGCACCTCCTTAATACGTACACGGTGGTGTATTCTATGAAGGAAGTGTGTACCTACTTAAGTACATGGTGGTGGATGCTATGAAAGCAATGTGCACCTCCTTAATAAGTACACAGTGGTGTATTATATAAAGGTAGTGTGTACCTACTTAAGTACACAGTGGTGGATGCTATGAAGGCAGTGTACACCTCCTTAATTAAGTACATGGTGGTGTATGCTTTGAAGGCAGTGTGCACCTCTTTAATTAGTACACGGTGGTGTATGCTATGAAGGCAGTGTGCCCCTCCTTAATAAGTACATGGTGGTGGATGCTATGAAGGTTGTGTACACCTCCTTAATTAAGTACACGGTGGTGGATGCTATGAAGCCAGTGTGCACTTCTTTAATAAATACACAGTGGGTGTATGCTATGAAGGCAGTGTACACCTCTTTAATAAGTACACGGTAGTGTATGCTATGAAGGCAATGTGCACCTCCTTAATAAGTACACGGTGGTGTATTCTATAAAGGTAGTGTGTACCTACTTAAGTACACAGTGCTAGATGCTATGAAGGCAGTGTACACCTCCTTAATTAAGTATATGGTGGTGTATGCTATTTAGGCAATGTGCACCTCCTTAATTAGTACACAGTGGTGTATGCTATGAAGGCAGTGTGCACCTCCTTAATAAGAACATGGTGCTGTGTATGCTATGAAGGCATTATGCCCTTCCTTAATAAGTACATGGTGGTGGATGATATGAAGATTGTGTACACCTCCTTAATTAAGTACACAGTGGTGGATGCTATGAAGCCAGTGTGCATTTCTTTAATAAGTACACAGTGGGTGTATGCTATGAAGGCAGTGTACACCTCTTTAATAAGTACACGGTGGTGTATGCTATGAAGGCAATCTGCACCTTCTTAATAAGTACACAGTGGTGTATTCTGTGAAGGAAGTGTGTACCTACTTAAGTACATGGTGGTGGATGCTATGAAAGCAATGTGCACCTCCTTAATAAGTACACAGTGGTGTATTCTATAAAGGTAGTGTGTACCTACTTAATAAGTACATGGCAGTATATGCTATGAAGGCAATGTGCACCTCCTTAATAAGTACATGGTGGTGTATTATATAAAGGTAGTGTGTACCTACTTAAGTACACAGTGGTGGATGCTATGAAGGCAGTGTACACTTCCTTAATTAAGTACACGGTGGTGGATGCTATGAAGCCAGTGTGCATTTCTTTAATAAGTACACAGTGGGTGTATGCTATGAAGGCAGTGTACACCTCTTTAATAAGTACACGGTGGTGTATGCTATGAAGGCAATCTGCACCTTCTTAATAAGTACACAGTGGTGTATTCTGTGAAGGAAGTGTGTACCTACTTAAGTACATGGTGGTGGATGCTATGAAAGCAATGTGCACCTCCTTAATAAGTACACAGTGGTGTATTCTATAAAGGTAGTGTGTACCTACTTAATAAGTACATGGCAGTATATGCTATGAAGGCAATGTGCACCTCCTTAATAAGTACATGGTGGTGTATTATATAAAGGTAGTGTGTACCTACTTAAGTACACAGTGGTGGATGCTATGAAGGCAGTGTACACTTCCTTAATTAAGTACACGGTGGTGGATGCTATGAAAGTTGTGTACACCTCCTTAATTAAGTACATGGTGGTGAATGCTATGAAGCCAGTGTGCACTTCTTTAATAAATACACAGTGGGTGTATGCTATGAAGGCAGTGTACACCTCTTTAATAAGTACACGGTGGTGTATGCTATGAAGGCAATGTGCACCTCCTTAATAAGTACACGGTGGTGTATTCTATGAAGGTAGTGTGTACCTACTTAAGTACATGGTGGTGGATGCTATGAAGGCAGTGTACACCTCCTTAATTAAGTACACGGTGATGTATGCTATGAAGGCAGTGTGCACCTCTTTAATTAGTACACAGTGGTGTATGCTATGAAGGCGGTGTGCACCTCTTTAATAAGTACACGGTGGTGTATGCTATGAAGGCAGTGTGCACATTTTTAATAAGTACACGGTGCTGTGCATGCTATGAAGGCAGTGTGCACCTCTTTAATAAGTACACAGTGGGTGTATGCTATGAAGGCAGTGTGCACATCTATAATAAGTACATGGTGGTGTATGCTATGAAGGCAGTGTGCACCTCCTTAATAAGTACACGGTGGTGTATGCTATGAAGGCAGTGTGTACCTACTTAATAAGTACACGGTGGTGGATGCTATGAAGGCAGTGTACACCTCCTTAATTAAGTACACAGTGTTGTATGCTATTTCTTTATTGCTAATGTTACAGAGTCAGCTGTAGAAACAAACAGTTCCACTATACCAATACATTTGAAGGGCATCATGGAGGTTAAAGATGTTGATGGTGATAATGATACTAGTTATATTTATGAGGTAGCCTTTGGAAAGTGGGTCACACTCCCCAAGTTTAATTGCAGGATCTTGCACCCCACAACATGTTAGTAACTCTGTAGGAAGTGACAGTGCATCACAAAGTCAAGCACATGCTGACATTATACTCGCAGTTGTACAGGAGGAACAACCCTGCACCTCTACACCAGTATCTCCAAAACCAGACAAACACTTTCAGGATGATGGCAGGCATTCGATGTAACAGTATCCAAAGTGACACCTTAACAATGGGGAGCCAGGCACAGGAATTTTTTACAGCTACCCCAGTAAATAAGTAAAACATTGGCTACCATTGTTAGGGCACAGAGCATTGTCACAGAGAGTAATTTGGAAATGGTCAGAATCCCCCAGGGTATGTGTGAGGATTTCCAACACTACTTGGAAATGGCACAAAGTATGGATAATGCCATCATCACACCAATGTATTTTATGGTCACACACTAAGCATCCATGGCTGCTTCCATTCATGCACTAGTTAGGACTTACCAGACTGAAACAGAAGTCAGTCTTGGATGGAAAAGAGGACAGAAGACTGTCAGGACATGTGCTGGAAGATCACATCATATGAGCCTTTGAGTGCTTCTTAAGAAAGTATTGTAATTAGTTGGAGGGAACAAGCACAACAGATTTCATGAAGGCCATGCCAGCATTCATCTACACCTAGCAGATCCTCTCATTTAAGGTCCTGATCACACTCCTACAGCACTATCAGATCAGTGTCTGCAGGATCACTGGCATCAATGTAGGTTATAACATAAGACCAACTCATCATCCAGTTCTCATGACAGACACTCTTCAAAATCCCTTCCTCCATCACCTAGTATTTCTTTCTGAGATGTGTATGACACATTTGATCTTGACCTACTGTGATTCAGTTGTGACATTTTTGGTTCTTACAACATGACCTTCACAAAAGCAGGTCAATGTTCAACATCTACCATTAATGAAAGTTAACACTACTTTAGAGTACTGCTGTAAAGTGTTTTGGTAGCTTTTGTGAAGTGATATACACTGACTTATTCATGAATTTCAGCTTTACAATCAACAGTTGTTAAGCATTTTTATGCAATAAGTATTACTCTATGTCTTTTGAGCTTTGCAACCAACAGTTATTTAAGCATTTTTTACACTACAGGTATTACTGTTAGTTTCAGAGATGGTAGCCCTGTCTGGGCTAACTTACTATTGATGTTAAAACATTCCAAGCTTGTTATAAATGTTTCACTGTTTGGGCTATTTGACTATTAAAGTTAAAGCATCTAGGCTTGTATAAGTGTTTCATTGGCATTGACTCTAATACTGCAAGCACTCAGTCGAGTAATGTTTGTATTGAACTTAGCTTCATGATATTGTATTATTGTCATGTTACTTCTTTCTTAATTCATTCCCCACCTTAATAACAAGACGTATCTTGGCACTACCCTCTCATCTAATTAACTCCTCTCAAGTACTTTTTTCTAGCACCCTGTCTACCACACTAGTGTCAGGTACCCCCACAGTGCCTAGTTCCACACTATTGGACATGCAGAAGTGTTATTTTCATGAGATCCCAGCTGTAAAGGACACTTCAGCTTGTGAGATTTACAGGGAATAAAAGAAAAATCTAACTGAAAAGATAAACCACCCCAGTTTACATTACAAAGTATGTGTAATACTATTGCATAACTTTTCTCCAAAATTAACAAGTGTTCAGGTTGACCTGTTGGTGTGCACACCATGCTAGGATGGATAGTTTCTCACGCCCCCCTCTTACTTTTTTAAAATAAAAAATCTCTAACTTTTGCATTACTTGAATCTCCTTCAGTACACTGCCACTCGTCTGCAGTTCAAACTGCCAGCATTGGTAGAATTTTCCTTTTCTACTTAACTGCTTATTTTGGTAGCTCTAAACAGAAAAAGAGTCTAAGCATAGAAATCTCACCACAAGTTGTAGCAGCTCACTCTGGGATACTCAGTGAAAGTGGCTAATTGTTTTTCCTGATACACTGTCTTGATACAGGCACATCCCACTCCATTTGCCCTTCGCTTTGCTTGATCTCACTCCATTTCCCTACCCTACCCCCATTTCCACCCACTTCCACTTTCCTTAGGTTTATACTCATACAAACCGCACCCCTTTACTATCTCAACCAATCACCTTCAGCACCAAACATATCCTTCCCATTGCTCATCAACCACGCCCTCTCAAGTCACCCTCAGTCTATCTACAGCCCTACTTTGACTACACTTCTCCCAGAACTTTCCATACACATACCTCCTACTATACCCCCATACACTGTGCTTCTAACTTACCTCCAGCCTTATAATGCTACCACTCTCAGCTCTATTAACCCTACTACGCCTATCCTCATACTACCTTACCTCCTATCACCATCTCCAAATCTCTCACATATACACACCCACTAGCACTAACAACCTTCCACAATCATGCCTAAACACCTACATTAGCATATCTCCACAACTATTTAATTACAGCATACAGTCTGCGATTCATACTAAAATACCCTTCCACTCAAAAACCCACACTCTTCCTGCACAAAGACTCCAAGCTAACCCTTAAAGTAACACACATCTACTTTCCCTGGCCCTCACTACTTAATCTCAACAGGGATATTCATCCAAATCCTGGCCCTGTCCAAAGCTCTGAGCACCACTTCCAGCAACCTAACACTTCCTTAGTAACCACCTCCCCTTTCACACTTACCGCCTCTGACCTATTAATCCTAAATATTAATCTTAGAAGCATTCTCAACAAAATTACCAAATTTCAAGCAACACTCTCACTCTACTCCCCTGATTTAGCTATACTTACTGAAACCTTGCTAAAGAACCACAATAAAAATAATGAATTCTTGACCCATGGATATGACATTCATAGATTAGATAGAGTGCACAAACACGGTGGTGGCTTAAGAATCCATACAAAAATAACCTTTCCTTGTGCCAACTAGATAAATCTGCTCCTCTTACTACTCACTCAGAAACCTTAGTCTGCCATTTTCACCTCAACAAAAACAAATCCATTATAATCATAGCCATTTATCTCCTCCCTGGTAACAACAGGCTTACTGTCAAAATCCTGCTAAACTGGGCACCCACTAGCTTCAATCAGGAAGCACTAATCTTAGGTGACTTCAATCTTGACTGGTCCTCATGCACCTCCACTAATCCAACAAATTTATTTATTTATTTATTTATTTATTTATTTATTTATTTATTGCATTTGTTTACCGGGAAAGCCCACTGGGCTGGAACAGTGCTTATTTTCAGTGGAGGCCTGGGAGAAAATCTCCACAATGGTATACACATACAGACTGATAAAGCACAAGCAGTAGGACAAAAGTTCAACAGAGATACATCCATGCAGTTTTATACATCATAACTAACAGTAGAATATATACAATGACATGAAAATACTAAATACAAAATAACAGTTATGTCAGATTGTATTGATAAAGGTCAGGCAAGCTTTATCAAGCTCTTTGGTTTCTACCACCTAATCACCACCCTGACTAGAAATGATAACCACAATAATGAACACTCTATACTAGACTGGATTCTCTTTAACTGCCCTGACCTCTACACACAATCCAGCTGCCTCCCTGTCTCACTTAGTGACCTCTCTTCCATGTACCTAATTAGGCAAAACCTAACTCTACCAAAAACCTCATCTATAAGCAGATTCTTACCAAAAAACATTTTCCCCAGATACTTTTAATTCCCGCCTAAGACATCACAACTGGTCCCCCTTAAGCCACCTTGATGAAGCCATTGAATATTTCAATAACTCCTTTTTAAATATCCTAAACTCTCTATCCCCTATTAGAAAAATCCATGCAAAACCTTTCCAACCAAATGGCTAACCAAAGACAAAATTAACATCATGAAACAAAGAGACAAAGTACGCCAAAGCTATAGATCTACTAATACCCCAGCATACTTACAGAACTACCACCAACTAAGAAATCTAACCAAAAACAATTCGTACTGAAAAAAATCTTACTACACTCTGAGCCAACAAAAATGTAAAAATAACCCACAAAAATTCTGGCATGCTATTAAACATCTCTTATTCCCTGGCCAAACTCACCTTCAATCCCAAACTCCAACTCAACAATAGCTGCCCATTTTAACTTACATTTCATCAACTCCATTCAAACCTTATTAAATAAAAGCAATAACACCTCCCCAACCGTTTCCATAATCTCAGCCTTTCATTCAACTACCTTTTCATTTCAACCCGTCCAGACCAGTCACATCAAAAAACTCCTTCAACTAAAACCCACTACTCTAGCAGTCGATCAACTCCCAAATTACTTTCTTAAACTAGGAGCTTCCTCCATCTGCTATCCAATCTCCTTGCTCATGAATCAATCCATTACTGAACAATATGTTCCAGTACTTTGGAAAGCCTCCCACATTATTCCCCTGCATAAAGGAGGGCCATCAACAGAACTATCCAACTATAGATCCATTGCGATACTCTCACCCCTTAGCAAAATACTAGAAAAATGTATACATTCTCTGCTTCTAACCTACCTACTACAAAACAATCTACTCTCCACCTCTCAGCATGGCTTTAGGCCAAAACACAGTACCACTACCGCCCTACTAAGTTACACAGATACCATCAACAGCCACAAAAATAGCAACAACCTTGTCTCTTCCATATTCTTGGATATGTCTAAAGCTTTTAATACTGTTTCTCATCAGAAACTACTACAGGAATTATCTTCCATCCATATTTCATCCTCAGCACTCACTTGGTTTCATAGCTACCTGTCCAACTGGCAACTTGCTGTCAAGTGGGCTGATGACTTATTACCACATTACCTGTCACTGTTGGCATCCCATAAGGCTCAATACTAGGGCCCTTACTCTTCTCCATCTTTACAAATAAACTCAATTCTGCTACCCCACAGATGATTCCACAGTCATCTGTTGAGCCCCCTTTCACCAGGAACTACAACTCAAAACCCAGCAGGCCTTCTCAGATATAGAACTATACCTCAAGGAGAACCAATTCATACTAAACCCCAATAAAGCAAAACTTATGATATTCTCACATAATATATCAAATGAATCCATTTCCCCTCTTTACATCCTTTCCTCTGATGGTACCAACATTGAGCCAGTAGATTGCACTAAGCTTCTAGGTGTCACAATAGAGAGCTCATTAAAATTTGACAAACACATAGCCCTTACCATTAAGAAGATACATATTAAACTCAACTGTCTATATAGGATCAGAACATTCCTCACCCCCTTCTACCAAACAGGCCCTTACTAGAACACACCTTTTGTCCACATTACTGTATGCCTCACCCATCTTCACTAATCTTAGAAAATCTTAACTCTCCAAACTAGAGACCTGCTACCATAAAATTGCTCGATTTGCTCTCGGCCTCCCTTACAGAATACATCACTGCTCACTGAAATAACTACACTGGTTCAAACTACCACATCTACTTTCACTTAGCCAGCTTGCAATTGCTCACAATATCATTCACCAACCTGACGCCTGTCCAGCACTTAAAAACCTAGTCCAACCTACAACACTTCCCGTTCTCTTCGTTCATCAAATAAATTAGTTCTAAAAAGTCACAAAGCTACTAATTCTTTTGGTGTCTCCCTATTTGCAAATAACACAGCAAAAATCTGGAACTGCATTCCACAAAAATACTCAACATCCCCACCAACACCAAATTTAAACTACTCAAAGAACACCTTTTCTACAACTGGCTCTGCACCTGTATTACCCCAGGATAAATTCCCCCCACCTCTCTTTTCTTTCCACGTTCACCACTCAAGCCACTCTCTGTATCCTCCTCTAGTTAATAGACAAGTCATACTTATTATACACTATTATGTAACTGCTTATGCTCTAATTCCAAGTTATTAATGTCAATTCCTGCTGACAAGTACTGTTTATGTATACATTGTGAATGACTATGTTAATGCATTTTAATATCCAATGTCCATTTACTCTTATACAATTAGTGTAACTGTTTTGTCAAACGTATGCTTATGTAACTTTTTTCTCCCCGGGCCTCCACTGAAAATGTGTTACTAGCCCAGCTGGACTATCCCAGTCAACAAATGTAAAATAAAAATAAATAAATACAATAAATAAACAGGAAAGGGAATAAATTATTTAAAAACGGGGTGTTTAGGACACTTTTCAACTGTATGCATTTCACTCTTGCAATGGTACTGGTTAAAACCACATGGAACAGTAGAAAGAAATCTGTGTGTGATAACATATGATTGCATTGCCATTCTTACAGTTAGTAGTTACCTACATCTTAAAACAGTAATACACAAGTTTTCATGAAAACACAGTAATGAGGAAATTACAGATTAAAATGAATATCCCACCATGTAAACAAATACTGCTGCCACAGGGCCACTTCACCCTAACCACTGCACAATCATGATATTTTTGTCCATGAAATCACAAATTATTGTGCATGACAAAATAAACTAATTTGATGTGAAGTACCTCAACAGACAATATACATTAAACTGAGAAAATATTTCATAATATAAAAAAACAATATAATACACTGTAATTCAAATGCAAGTATAAATTAATTTTTATTAATTGTATCACTTGAGGTCATTCAGTATATATACATTTAGGTAAATCATCTCACTAGAATTTACTGTGCAAAATAGTTAAAAATGTTTTCATTACTTATAGGATGCTTTACAACATCACTGAACAGGAGTCAGTGTGGACTCAGGCATGGCTTTTACAAACAACAATATGAGTACCTGTTCTGAATAAAAAAACAATATTTAAAGATAAGAAATGTCTAATGAACAGTGACAGCAGACCATGCATTACACAGCATAGCCCAGACTCTCACTGCAGGGACACAATTTACTCTACAAGAAAGAGGAAAGAAAGAAAGAAAATACTAACCTGAATGTCATGGTCCATAGTTCTGGACTAGACTCCACCTCAACGTGCACAGCCATATGCCATGCACAAGCCTGCTGCATGGGATCCCCTACTATGCTGCTGGCTGGTCATCATTAGTCATTGTGGGACTGGAACTGGGAGCTGCAGTGACATCATGGGGCACTTCACCACCAGACTGGCACATGTTCATGTCATGCAGAATGTAAGGTCCTTTCAATTACAATATGGCTCAGGGACAGGGAAGTGTTATAGGTGTCTTCTGCAGCTCCACTTGGATTTATCACTGGTGTTATGAGGTATAGCCCCAGTGGATATCTAGCATCACCCAAAAACAAGAGAGAGAGAGAGAGAGAGAGAGACAGGGGAAGAAAGAGAGAGGGAAAAGGGGGACACAGAAGAAATGTTGTTTAATATTCATCAGTACATTTCATCATGTATGACTATTTAAAGACAATAAAAAAAAAAGGAAAGAATTTTTTTTCCACTTACCAACAAGATGACCACTGGGCATTCTACCATGCAGGAAGAGATGGTAGAGTCAGCTAGTGGGACACATATAGGAATCCTGTGCACTGCCAGGATGCTGGGCAGAGATGTTGGTGATACACCACCATGCTTCACACACTACCTGGCAATTAATGGAAGGGTAGAACTCTCTATTGCAGTACCACTCACCATGAGGATCAGAACGGGCCCTAATTGCAATATGAGTACAATCTATTACCTCAGAGAAACACGCCACCATATAAAAGACATGCATAGTCCTGGCTCATTCCTGAGGTGACACCAGGAAATAAATGTACTGATCCACACATGCCAAAAGTACATCCAGGAACTGCTGCAGATTCCTAGAGGCGGTTGCCTGTGAGATACCCAAAGTATCCCCAGTCTGTCTCTGGAAGGTCCCTGTGCAAACCTCTCAACCTCTTAGAGCATGAAATCTGAACACCACCATAAATAATGGGGGGAGGGGGGGGACAAAGGCCCAGAAATAGGGAAATCTTTTAAATATTTCTTGTACAAATGTAGAAAAGTGATAGAATAACAAGTTTTGCATTAGCATGCATTTTCTGAAGGGTATGAAGTCTAAAACTCAAATCCCTGTCATTATTTTTTTACTTCAATACTCAATGTTTTACCAAAGATTTGCCAGAAAAAAAACAAAGTTTTATGAGGGACAGACAAAAAATATGAGGCAAAAATCTGTACAGTTGAGAGGTATGCCCCTGTGGCAAGTATAGTGAGGGCTATACATACCTTAGTGTTCACAGAGATTGAAAGTCCACACGTTCCTCCAGTACACCTGTGGTGGATTATACATACTTGCTAGGACCCTTATAATATCCCCTTCATTCTAAACCTATCAAGTGTCTCCTGATTATCAAAATTTTAATGAGTTATTCTCTGCATATATCTCTACCTTACTGACCAGCAAGCGACACTGTGTGCAAGCGTTTTAGCTCTGCAAAGACAAGCAGCTCACACCAGGAAATAGCAAGGCTGGCAACGTGACAGCATTTTCATGGATTGCAAAGCAGATAATATTAGTGAGACTTCTCTTTATATAATGTATCTGCAGACAGAGCAGAAATGCAGGAAAACTTCACTATGAATTGCAAATAAACAAGAAAACCCTTCATTAGCATACATTGAGTTACATCATTCCTCATTTACATCTCATTAAGCATTCAATTGTTTAGGGTTATTCACGGTCATCATGCATTAGAACCAGTGGCTTCAATGAATCACTGCTTAGCTGTGCTTACTTGAAGGCAGCAGGAGTAGCCGTAACATAATGACTATGAATACCATCCCATGACTCTAGCCCACCCTCATTTCAAAACTACAGTAGGGAAAAACTTTCCTTAACAATACCTTACAAGTCATATTTAATAGCTCTTTGTCACATATACTGCACTTGAACTGTTTGCATATTAAAGGTTTTATACCTGGAATGTATAATGTCTCCACAGAAGAAATTCCTGTTTTATCTTTGCATAGTGTCACTATAGAACTTTAAAAAAAATTACATTGTATAGGTAGTGCAAATTTTAAAAAATTGTTTTGGCATGAGTGTCTTAAATGTATCTGCTTGACCTTATTGCTCCAATATTTTGATGTTTCAATATTTTTGTCATTTCAATCAAAGTTCAGGGAACCATATACTTATACACCTTGACACACACGCACACACACACACACACACACACACACACACACACACACACACACACACACAAACAACCACGCCCACACACTTTATTTATTAGCATTCGTGTAACAGGACAGTCTGTCTGGGCATGAGGTCCCTTTTCAGCAGAGGTCATAGGAGAAAAGATCCTCACATTTTATTATTTATTAAAGGTTGCAGTAAGAGAGAGAGAGAGAGGAGTACAAATCTTTTTTAAAATTAATAACAATTACCAGTTAATGATCAGAGAACAAAATGCTCGTTATAGATGAGATTAGTAGATAGTCTTAACTATAAAACCAAAAGAGAAAAGAAATAACATACATTGAACATTTACAGCAAGTCAGCATAAGCTGTTACAGTACAGAAATACATTATTTGCATTGTACATTTTATAGACATGGTTAAAGGTCTTAAATATTTACCAATGAGAGAGAGACAGAGACAGAAGACAGTAAGGTGTATAAGCAATCACAGCAAATAAGTAAAGCTACGATATATATATATATATATATATATATATATATAGAGAGAGAGAGAGAGAGTGAGAGAGAGCGAGAGAGAGATACACAGACACACACACACACACACATATATATATATATATATATATATATATATATATACATACATACACACACACACACACACACACATGCACACACATTTATAGATACACATTTACAAGTATGACTATTCAACTATATATGAATAGAAATATATATTTTATGTCTTTATGTAAGTAATATATATGTTGACATGCTCCACTACCTATATACCTCTACACACATCCATTACATTTCTATATATATATCTATATATATAGGTACTTGCATTAACAATAATCGCTGTGGGTATGCTAAGTGGCTCAACTGTCAATGAAACTTTCAAGAAGTAAAACAGACTTGTGCTTTAACATAATGAAGGAATGGCACAAGCTCATACGTGCAATCCATGTTTAAACCTGCTTTACAATTTGGGATGAGACAGGAGTCAATCACTACAGCTGGCTATAACTTCTGAAGAACGGTTACATATTACTAGACTGAAAGATCAGAAATGCAAATGTATGTACATTGACACATAAAGGTCAATGTACATACAGAGCGAAACACATAAAGGGCGAAAACCGGAATGCCAAACATGTTTCTTAGCCAGCAGCGCAGTGGTGTGGATAAGGAAATATATCCTTTTCTCCACTGTAGTGCGGTTTCGCAGTTGGTATATTTAAGTAGGTGGGTGTGATGGGTGCAGGGGGGCTTGCCCCCCTGCAAAAGCAAAATAATTTAGTTTTTTATTTGGACTTTTACTTACCTGTGTGGCACATTCTGATGATGAAACATGTTCAGCGTTTTGATTTTCGCTTTTTCTGTGTTTTGCTGTGATTGTACATCGACCTTTATGTGTCGATTACATACATTCGCTATTTAGTACTTTTGTGATTTCAATATAGACCCCTGAAGAACATTCTGAGTGAGTATATAAGACTCTCACTCATATATTGCTCGATAGTCCAGACTGAAGACAAACATATAGAGCTATTTCTTGGCAAATATGTACAGTATGATCCCTTCCACACACACATCTATATATATATATATATATATATATATATATATATATATATATATATATATATATATATATAGATGAAACACCAACTTCCACTGTGATAAATTTACTATAGAACTCGATGGCAATTAGAAAAACAACAGAGACACTGGATTAATATTAAGCACTTTCATTCATGTTAAGATCATCAGAACTTCTTCAAAATACAGTGTAAAAATGCAAGCCACAATAATATAAAATGTCAAGGCATAATAACAATACAGTAACCAATGAACAGATAGATAAACATTTGAAACACTCCAATCAGAATGTAGAACTGCTAATTAATAAACATATCAAATGTTAATATATAAAAAGCTGTAAAAGGCATGAAACTAGAGTGACAAGCAGGAGATAGAATGAAGGGGTGGGGTTCAGTTGAACCAACGAAGTACACATTTAATGTTAACATTCGCAATGAGGCCAGGGGATGCCTCAGCATTTAAAAACAACTGCCATTTGTGCACTTTTAACTCAAGATAAGAGTCACTGTCAGCAAAAAAGAGGGAGAGCACAACAACAGGCAGGAGAAACGTTACAAAGAGCCATCACCGCAACTAAACCTTTCTTCCATTGATGGCTTATTCAAACAAATGAACATGGCTGTGTTCAATCTAACTGGCATTTTTTTTTTCCTCAAGAGCATTTACAAGTCCTGCAAAAAGGATTTACATTTATACCATCTTAGTGAGCACATTTACCAGATTTGCTACTTGACTTACGATTATTTGCAGAGAAACTTAATCTTAAAATCTTACATGACAACAGAGATACTGAATTACTTGGTTCTGGAGCAGACAGCTCCAACTTATCAGATATGTCTACTAATGATTCTATGGAACAGTCACTAGCTGACAATATAACTCTTAGACCTAAAAGTCTATTTAATCCTATATTTCATAACTCTTTGCGGGTGTTTCTTAAAGTTTGTAAAATATACCTAAGAAATGTATGTCTTTCTAATAAAAATGCTAATAAGTGCTTCAATCTTTCTATTCCAGAAAGAAAAGATCTTCAGGATTTAACTAATCATAAATCTCTCAGAGTTATGAGAGCTGACAAAGGTACTGGTTTAGTTTTAATGGAGCAGGACACTTATATTGAAAAAATTGAATCTACACTTAGCAATAATGATTTTTATCAACAGGTTGAAATTAAAACAGTGTTAAAACAGTTTGATCTCCTTGACAAAACTTTGAAACAACAACTTAATAATGACATCTCCTTAGCGCAATATAATTTCATATCAGTACACTCACCTAGTTTAGGTAAATTATTTGGAATTCCCAAAATTCACAAAAACACTGTAAACCCACCTTTTAGACATATTATAATCCACTGCCAATCATTACCAGACCGGAGTTCCACTGTGGTGACCTCTAACCGGGAAAAGCCGAAAGACATTAGTTTATATCGAACAAAAGAACCAAGACAGAAAAAAATAGTTCAATATTTAGATGCTATTTTTAATCCATTGGTACAGTATACAGCATTTTATTTACAAGATTCACAGGCCTTTCTTAATGAACTGTACCTTAAAAGAAATTATTTTTGTGAGTGTATTTTTGTTACTCTTGATATAGAGACTCTTTATACTAACATACCACACAAAGAAGGACTTAATTTACTTAAACTTTTTCTTTCTAAATTTGCAGGTTTTTCTTCCAGGAAAATAGAAACCATGTGTACATTAGTACACATTGTTCTATCTTAACATTTCTTTTTCTTCAACAAAAAGGTATATAGACAAGTAAAAGGAGTTGCCATGGGCTCTAAACTTGCTCCTGCTTTTGCCAATCTGGTCTTGTCTGCTTGGGAACTACAATACCTCACAGTCCTTCCTAGTTTCATGCACACTCTTAATTACAGGAGGTACAGATGATATATTTTTGCTTGGAAAGGTAGTGGTGATGATGTTCCTGCTTTAGTTTCTTCTATCAGTGAAAGTATTGATTTTCTAAACTTTGTGATTTCAGACTGTGGTAACTCTATTAATTTTTTAGACAGCAAAATAGTATTGCTATCTGATGGACAGCTTTTTTCTACAGTATACAGAAAAGAAACTTACAGAAATAACATTCTTGAATTTTCCAGCCAAAACCCATTTTTCATGAAAAAGAATTTAGTGAAGGGCTAGTTCATCAGATTATCTCATCTTCTCAGCCACGATGAGGAATTTATTACTCAATCTACACTTCTTATGAAAATGTTTACTCTCAGAAACTACCCGTTTTGCTTAACAGTATTTACAATCAAGTTTCTTCTGCCAGAAACATTAAATACCGACCTATTTTAAAGTTTGGTTTTCATCCTGTTGAAAGGGAATCCTCGAATGTTAACAGAACTCAAAGTTTTCCTATCCCTATTTGTAGGGATATGGCCAGCAATAGATAGATCATTTCTAAAAATTGGGACTTTTATCTCAGACTCGCCTCAAATTGGCTTGACTTTAGGGCATTCTCCTAATTTCTCTTTCAAAAGAACTAAAACCATTAGGATGCATTTGGAGAACAGAGACTCCCCTTTTCTGTTTAATGCAACTACTGTTTTGTTTGATTCCATTGGCATGCACTGTTGAAACCGATGTGTAGTTTGTGCTTTTATTTTAACAGGAGATAAATACACTTTTAAACACTGTAATTATACTGTTCATTTCTCTAAACATTTTAACTGCCATTCTACTTTTGTTGTGTATGCAAGTGTCTGTCTGTCCTGTGATGCTTTTTACATTGCCAAAACTACCAGGAGATTATCAGATCGTATTAAGGAATACCTGGGACCTATCCAATCACTGAACTTCAGTTATGCCCTGGCTAAACATAGTGTTAACTGTTCACAGTTTGTAGGATTCAGATTTTTTTGTGTTAGAACAAATAGACTGTTTTTTTACTGACATTGACTCTTATCTTGAGTTAAAAGAGCTCAAATGGCAGTTGTTTTTAAAATGCTGAGGCATCCCCTGGCCTCATTGAAAATGTTAACATTAAATGTGCACTTCATTGGTTCAACTGAACCCCGCCCCTTCATTCCATCTCCTGCTTGTCACTCTAGTTTCATGCTTTTTACAGTTTTTTATATATTGACATTTGATATGTTTATAAATTAGATGTTCTACATTCTGATTGGAGTGTTTCAAATGTTTATCTATCTGTTCATTGGTTACTGTATTGTTATTATGCCTTGCCATTTTATATTCTTGTGGCTTGCATTTTTACACTGTATTCTGAAGAAGTTCTGATAATCTTAACATGAACGAAAGTGCTTAATATTAATCCAGTGTCTGTGTTGTTTTTCTAATTGCCATCGAGTTCTATAGTAAGTTTATCACAGTGGAAATTATTGTTTTATAGTTTAATTTCTTCCTGATTGCAGTTTTATTTTAATATATATATATATATATATATATATATATATATATATATATATATATATATATATATACATATACAGAATGTATGCGCATGCATGTATGTTATACTAGGTGCTATCATAATAGGTTCATAGGTTCATAGGCAGGTACTAGGTTATCGGCCCAAGGGCCTATGTAAGCCTAGCCAGCAAGGTACCATAGCTTACGCCACCCAAGGAAGTTATTTTCTTGTGCCACTGTCCAGCAGAGACACAGACGTGATCCCCGGGGTGTATTTCCTATTTCCCATCCACTCATCAAGATTTTTCTTGAAGAGTGCTAATGAAGAACTTTGCTTGACATTGAAGGGTAGCTTGTTCCAGAGTATAGGAAGTCTCTGGGAGAGGAATGTATCCCTCCAGCATGTCCTGTTTATTGTGGTGACAAGGTTTAGGTCCCTAAAGTGTGTAGCTTGGAGGGATTGGGATTTCTTTAGGTTTAGCATGTCCAACAGCTCTGGGTTTGACATAGCTTTATATGTTAGGCAGAGATCACCTCGGAGTAGGGGATATGCTACGGAGTAAAGCTGGAGTTTTTTGAGGCAGTCAGTGTAGGGCATTTGTTTGAGGCCAGTAATCCTCTTTGTGAGGTACTTCTGTGGCCTTTCCAGCTGCTGTAGATGTCTTGTGAGGTACATTCCAAAAGGGGCATTGTACTCTATAATGGGTCTAATGAGTGACGAGTAGAGGGGAACAATGACCTCTTTTTTCCTGGATGAGAACCCTTTTATGATGAGGTGTGTCATGTAGAAGGACTTCCTGACTACTGTGGCGATGTGACTATCAAAGGAGAGACTACTGTCCACCTGGGTCCCAAGGTCTCTTATCATGCATTCAGTGTTAAGTAGATTGCTGCCTATGTGGTAGATCATGGGTACAAACGTTTTTACCAAAGGGGATGACACTGCACTTTTTGGCATTGAGCTTGAGGCCATGGCTCTGACACCAGACATCTGTCTCAATAAGGCCCTTCTGTAGGATGTCCACATCATTTGGGGACTTGAGTATGGCTCCTAGTTTGCAGTCATCTGTGAACTTCGTCAGCCAGAGGCCTTCTGTGTAGCCTGTACTTCAGAGAAGTAGATACCAAACAGGAGAGGTCCCAGGACAGAACCCTGTGGCACTCCACTTGTCACTGCCTTGAGGTCAGATTTGGAATCTGCAACTTTTACAGTGTGGGTTCAGTTGACAACCCATCTTGTGATGTAGGGATTTATACCTAGTTTAGTGAGTTTAGCTATAATTCCAGAATGGGGGATGGTGTTGAAAGCCACCTGTGAGCTATGGCGAGGTCAAGATAGACTGTGTGAACCACCTTACCCTCATCCACGGCTTTGGTGACTGCCTCAAAGAAGTCAATCAGGTTCAGGAGGCATGATCTGCCTTTCACAAACCCGAACTGGGTGGGATCCAGAGTTTGGAGGTTACCAATGTCTTTGTTTAAGAGTTCCATAATGATACATTCCATGGCCTTGCAGACCAGGCTCATCAGGCTAATAGGTTGATAGTTCCCGGGATCAGTGGTGGCTCCCTCTTTGTGGAGTGGGATAACTGTTGTTGTGTGCCATTCAGTGAGCACAAAGCCTGATGCGAGGCTATTATTGAACATGGTGCTTAAGTGGGGAGCCAGTTCGTTCTGAAGTTCGTGTAAAACGCAGCCTGAGATGTTGTCCGGTCCCATGGATGCTGTGTTTTTGGCTTTAGAGAGTGCAGCTTTTACCTGTGTAGTTGTGATTACAGGGACTCTGCATTTTATATATATATATATATATATAGAGAGAGAGAGAGAGACATAACAGGGCATTGTATAATGCTTGTTCACAAGGGAAGAAATATAATGGAATATTGCACAACAGCAGTTACTATAGTATGAGTTACAAGAGTCATGAATTAGCATGCAACATGATAGACAGTTAATGCAAATGGCAGTACCGCATTTGCAGAATCAAATGCAGCTTTTTTTTTTCTTTTTGTGGGATGAGGTTTGAAAAATTGGATGTACTAAGTTGAAGCTAAGGAAGAATAAGTAAGGGGTGTTGTACAGAGAGAGCAATTTAGAGGTAATTAGCAAAGGATACAGCAGTTATCTCTGAAAAGCAAAGTCCTATAAGATCACATATGGAAAGGGAAATTTAGAAGTAATGAAGGCTGTCAGAGATGGGGAAGATGTATCCATGGGAGATGTACTGTGAATGAATGGATGAATCTCCACAAGAATCCTAATCAGACGTCGTTCAAATGCTTGTGTAACTACAGAAGGATAAGATGTAAAGCCCAGTTAATAACAATGAGCACAATGGGGCCTAGCAGTGCAGGAAACTTCAGACAGTGCTGCTAAAAGGAGATTGTAAGAATGTGACACTTCAAGGTAAACACTGACATATGGCTGATGACCAAAATGCAAAAGAGGCAAAGCCATGGAAAGGAAGTAATGGTCTCCACATTATGACACAGCCTACCATCAACTCATTCAGTATCTGAGGTGTATAGTCAGATGATGTGTGAAATTTTGAGGATGCCACTTGAGACTCCTTTCTGTGAACATAGCAGCAAATCAAGGGACACAAATGAAAAGGAAAGAAAAGAATCAGAATGTCAGAATGAGATAGTTTAGATTGTAAAAATAAAAACAAAATAGAAAAAAATGCACTTTTTTATACACCTGGACAAACCACATAAGCAACAAAACATGTTAAGTGCTTTCTTCTTTTATTCACACGGACTTCTTCATAACAGTTACGTTTGCAGACAACCTATTATTTCTGAAATCCAACAAAAACTTCATTGACCTACAACAAACACTACAAGCCAGTTATGCCAGTCTTTATAAATGGACCCGCAGCAACACTTATCATTAACACCTACAAATCTGACATTATGGTGTCTGGTGCTCCCCACAAATTAGCATGGCCTCCACAAATTTTAATACAGGAAAAGTTTAAACAAGATGATACCAAATGTCACACAGCAGAAATACATTTAGGGGAGGGGGGTCATACTTGACTAAACAATCCTGCCTTGGTTTGTGATTTTTTTCTGGAGTTGACTGGTATGAGAAGTTTTATTTGAATTAATATTGTATTTGTTATCACTGTTTTTAAATGTTTGCAAGAAGGAAGGACTGCTTATTAACAAGCTTTACTTTGATTCATATTTTGTTGTTTTACATTCAGTTTCACTGCTGCTTGTTAGAAAGGGTTAGGTTTTACACAGGCAAGCTCTAGTCACCCCAAGGGGCCTAGACACCTATAAATTTACACAGACTGCAGAGAGGAAAATCCTTAGTATATCTAAACAATCCTGTCTTTGTTTGTGATTTGTTTGTGGAATTGACTGGTAAGAGAAGTTTCATTTATCTTTACTGTTAAAAAGAGGTGCGACTGTGAGCTATAGTGAGTAGGAGCTACCAGGCGTCTTTGCACGCCATGTAAAGAAATTACAATGTTTGTCTTCCTGGTAGAACTTATGTGGTCAGGACAATTTACTGTATTTTATTATTTGGTTGTATATTGCTGGTATAATTTTTTTGTCATAGAAGTTGATTTAATTTTCTTTGAATTCTCCGGATACTGATTTTGATTATTCTTTTCTTTTGCAATCTTTTATTCATTTGAAGCTGAATAGATTCCTTAAATGAGTATGCAATTAACAGTTTTTTAATGCACAAGTATTTTGTACAGTGTACTAAATGCTATGCATATTTAAAGGTAACCGCTAACAGTGGTGATCTGTGCTCCTCCTGTCAAAAGTTGGACGATTTGCTTACCATTGTTAGAAGTAAATCTAGACTTGATGATGATTGCATTTGTGCAATTGGCATGGCTTGGAGAACTGATGTTACATATATTAATGACTGGGCTGACATAAATAATGTTAGGCAAAGAACAGAGCACATTTAGGAAAGGGTGTATCTATTGTCTGCAAAGATCATTCAACCTCTATGAAACAAGATGATGCCCCTGGCAGCTTTGGAATTCTAGATGCAAGTATTCAGCAGTCTGAGGATCCAGTTTGTTCAGAAGGAAACAAAACAAAAGAAAGGAAGAAGTTCACAACAAATACCAATGAAGAAAAAGAAACTGATTAATGACTGTAAAGGAAAGAGAATACATAGTAAAAAGGGCACTGCTTTGTTATGTAACACACAAGTTACAGGGAATGATGATATTTTTATATCAGAAAACCTTTAATCTACAGAAAAGGGCACCATTTTTCCAACAGAGAATGTAGAAAAAAATAGGCAAGCAGCAGGTGAAAAAGGAAGAAATCAAAACTGAACATGGAAGGATTGAAGAACATCATTGTAAGAAAAAAGAAGAGCAAGACAGATGTTGACTACATGGCTCAAGCTGTGGATGTACAATACCAGCTGGATGAGAATTTAATACACAATGAAAATTGTGGGATTAATAAGACTAATGATGATGAAGATCTGTACTTTGTAACAGTTGATAGAGCAGATATTACTGCATTAGAAGCTGAAGATTCTTCAGAGCTCGCCAGCAAAGATATTTTTGTAATTGGAGATTCAATTATTAGAGGAACTAATACTTATATTTGCAGAAAAGATAATGAACATCAAATAGTGTTATGCTTGCCAGGAGCAAAAATAGAAAATGTGAAACAAGCCTTGGAACGCCTTAATGTAAGGAAGTATGGATCTGTTTTTATTCATGTTGGTACAAATTATGTCACCCATAAGGATTCGCTGACTGTTAGAAGGGAACTGACAGCCCTCTTAGATAGTTTAGCTCGTACTTGTATTAGGATATATCTTTCACAAAAATCACCTATAGAAAGGATAGTCAGGTCACTGTGAACGAAAAGATTTTTTGGATAAACACCTACATGGAAAAAATGTCCTGTTTTAAGAAATGGAAATGTGTAGGGCATCCAAGCCTTCTTTTGGGCACACATGTTCAAACAGGATGGTCTGTATTTGTCTAGATCAGGGAAGAGGATTTTTGCAGCAGATATTATGCAATATTTGACTAACACTAGGCAGGATTTTTGCCAAGTCGAAAATTTAACAGTTCACAGATAGCAACATTCGATGTATCTCTGATGGTTGCTAATACTAGAAGCATTAATAATAAGGTGTTTTTATTAGAAAATTTGCTACATTGCCTCAAGATTGCTGTTGTTATAGTTTGTGAAACACGGTTAAAGAACAATGACTGGAAACCAGTTCTGTCAGGATATAAATGTTTTTACTGTAACAGGCATTCTAACAAAAAATCAGGTGGAGGTGTTATGGTAGGGATTAAACATAGCTATGAAATCTGTGATTGTTACATGTCCAGTGATAATACCAATACTATAGACTGTGTAACTGTGACAATAAAGACAACCCTGGAACACATAACAATTGTTGCAGTCTATAGACCACCAAAGTCAAGTGCAGATGACCTACACAAATTCATACATTTTTTACATGAAACACAGGCGGGAAGAATAATATTAGCTGGGGACATAAATTTACCAGAAACAGACTGGAACAATATTGATTTAACAATATTAGTAAGGAAATTATTCACAGAGTATATTCAGGAAGAACAATTGCTTCAGATTGTAAAAAAAAACTACCAGGGATCGGAACATACTAGATATTGTTGGTGTTCCCAAAGAAATTACTGTAACTTCAAGTCAAGTTTTACCACCATTGATGTGCAGTGATCATGGGGTTATTAAGTTTAATTTGTCACTAGATAATTCTGCCAAACTGAAATCTAAACCAATGCACAGAAGGTTAATTACAGATTGACTGCAAAAAGTAAAAAAAAAATGTTTAACATCAGGATCTAGGCATACAACATCAGGGTGATATATTTCCATAAGAACAAGATATATGATTAAGGTTAGAGACAAATATATAAGAAATGAAAGAGAGGTCGAACTACAACTTTGAAAACTGAAATAAACTGGGCAAACAGATTAAGCATTGTGTGAGACAAGATCAAGAAAAATTGAAGAAAATTTATTTAAAGACATTGAGCATAATAGGAAACCTTTTTAATGATACATAAGATGAGGAAGGAGTAAACTCACACAAATTGATAAACTCTGTGTAGATTCTAAAATGTATTCTCAGACACAACAGATTATAAATATATTTACAAAATCTTATGCAAAGCAGTTTGGCTCCACAAAAGGGGTGATAAGTTGTCCTAGTGACATCCAGGTAACCCAGATACTGGAATCAAATTAGATTATATTGAGAAAGAACTGCGCAAACCGGATCCAAACAAAGTGCAGGGAGGAGAATGAATCAGTAATAATGACCGGAGAACACTTCAGCAAGAACTTACACTACCATTATATTTATTATTCACTAGGTCTTATAAATATAGGGAGATTCCTCAAGATTGGAGACATGCACTTATTAAACCTATCTTTAAGGGAAAGTGGAGTAGGACAAACCCATAATTATATAGACCTTTAAGTCTATTTTCATGTTGTGGAAAATTAATGGAGAAAGTAACTAAATTCACCATTTGGGCACAGGAGAATAATATGCTGATAAATATATCAAAAACTAAGCATATGAGATTTGGGAGACATAAACTGAAAGGTGAATATTTAATACAGTACACAGTGATTGAAACTGTAGACTCATTTAAGGACCTGGGTATATGGGTAAATTCAGCTATGAGTTTTTCTAATCATGTCAACCAACTGGTTAATGATAGTTATAGAACTCTAGGTTGTATAAAAAATGTATAAAGTCTAGGAAATTAAAAATAATGAAGTCATTGTTTGTTAGTTACATTAGACCCAAACTTGAGTATGGAATAACAATATGGAAACCCTATAAGAAGACAAGCATGAGTAAACTGGAAAGAGTACAGCGGAAATATACCAAGGGCATCCATGGATGTGAAAATCTAAGTTATTATGAAAGACCAAAATATCTGAACTTGTACATGTCTCTTACAGATATCTAAAAGGAGATCTAATTCAGATATATAGGGTATTTAGGGACAACTACCTCTGGGAATATTTGGGGTTATCAAAAAGTACTAGAGAATCATCAGACAACCTGTGTAGAAGATTCTATAGGAATGAGAAGTGTGCTGATCGGTTCTCTGACAGAGTAGCTGATGCATGGAACAGGCTACCAAATTACATTAAAACGAGCACTAGTTTAGATATTTTTAAGAACAGCCTGGACACTTATTATGGGAACAAATGTTTTGGTATATTGGCAAGCTAGAAGGGCATTTATGCCCGTGCTTGCAATATTTGTATGTAAGTATGTATACTTGTCCCTACCCTATCATTCCCATTAAATGCAGGTATGATAGCAAAATTGTAAGACAATGCTCTGCTACAGAATCCCCCCCCAGGTATGCCAGGCCAAATCTAGGGATGCCCTCATATTAAGGATTGAGTCTATACTTTCACTATTATCTCTCCATGCCAGCACTGATACCCAAAAGCCCCAGGTAGCAGAAAACAGAATGTGTTACTTTGGCTTATTAGCTAGCAGTTAAACCCACCACTGTGACCTACTAAGAGGCTTCAAATGACTACCAGTACATATCAGGTCCAGTCTGACATTTAACACAATCATATTTAAAATTATAATTTTCCAGCAATGTTCCCCACTAAGGTCAGCTCTGACTATAAAGGACCCAGTATAAATAGGAGAAGCCAGGAAAGTGGCATCTCCTTTGTCAGACTTTCTGTTCTGAATAAATCTGTGTGAATAAAAAAGATGATTAACATGTAACTTGATAATGGAGTGGTTTGTCTAAGTATTTCAAAACTGAGTTTTTTTCTTATTTTTCTTTCTAATAAGTTTAACGTGCCTGGTTCAGTATCCTGCACTTTTTTCTTTATGAAATTGTAAAGCTGTTAGCATACTGGTAAGCAATGATGTACTAATGTCAGCCAATGTATTCACAAAAAAATAGCCTTGGAGATCAGCTGAGATGTAATATGTGTGGGACTCAATCATTAGTCTTGTCAGAACAGGAGTTCAGCATGCATACGTACACGCACGCACACATTTTTTGAGAGAGGGTCTCCTTTCTAAATAGTTTATTGAAAAAAAAATTAGAAATTACTTAACTTCAACCTCATCATTTTAGAAATATTCCACTATCCTCACATCTTCCATTTTAAGAGTGGTTTTCTCTGTGTTATGATTTGCCATTAAAAATCTTTACTACAGCCTTACTCTGTGGTACATGGAGTGGTAAAATCCCGACTGCAACCTGGACAACTCAAGTTCAAGTACCATCTCTAGCACTGGAAGAGTCAGGTGTTGAAAAGGTGGGAGTGACTGTCCCTTATCAGGTTTTTCCACCATGGGAGAATAGAGTGGTGACTCCCATCAGCCACTCAGTACCATGTAAGAGGATGCTTGCATGGTACTAAAATTGTCATGATTAGGCACATCGTCTTAATGTGTTCATATGTAAGTACTAAGCTACTTGTCTCTGGGAACAATTTTAAGCCTAGACAGTTTCTTTTTTGGTGCTTGGTTTAAACTATCCCACTTCAATAATTATATATTATCCATAGTGAGAGTAACTGAGATTGTACCAAAGATAATTTGAGGGAACCCATGCATGGGATAAAACATTTAGCAGCTGCCTCTGTTCATTAGTAATACGGGGAGAGTCCCAGGGTAAATTTTGTATTTTCATGCAAGGATCCAAATTGAGCTTGAATATGGACAAGTATGAGATTTATTTTACATGGATGGGAAGTCTATTCCATAGTATCAGTATACTTTGCAAGATATACCTCTCCATCCAAACCATTCTCTTGATGTTGCAGAACTTTAGAGCTCTGACCCAGGAAATTCTGATGTCATTTGAGTTGCTGATGTGCAGTAAATCCATCAGTAATGGGTCAGGGGATGCCTTAAATGACAGACACAGGTCACATCCTAACAGTGTGGGATACCAAGGAAAGTGACAGGGCTTTAAGTTGGTGCATTTCAGATATATATTGTTTAGGCCTTGTATCCTTTTGGTGAGGTAACTCTGTGGGTATTCCAGTTGTTGAATGTGTCTGGACAAATACCTGCCACATATTATAAACAATGATTGGTCTAATGAGGGCTGAGTGAAGGGGGACAGTGACAAAAATCCCTTTGTTTATAAGCATGCAATACAGAAGGTTATTCTTATGACAATGGAAACATGTTGAGTGAAAGATATGGCACTGTGCATATAAGTTCTCAAATCCTGTTCATATGGGTCAACTCTTTGAGGCACATTGCCAGTGCGGTAGTTCCCTGGGGCAGATGAGCTCCTAAAGGATGCAGTAATGCATTTTTGGCACTTGGTTTCAGTTCATGATTTTGGCAGCAGTTATTTATTTGGTACAAACCTTACTGTAGGATGACTAAGCTTACTGAAGGTTAAGGCTGGATCTTAGTGTCCCCAGCTACTAATGAGTCATACTGAAGGGAATGGGTGTTCCATCAGCTCCACTATTACCTTTAAGGAGATACGAGATTATCTTTGTTGGATGCCAAACATCATTATGCTGGATTTTAAGTTTTTATTGCCAATTTATTTTTATTTCTATGTTTATTTATTTAACATTTGTTTACTGGGAGTGTCTGACTGAGCCAAAAAGGCCTGCTTTCAGCAGAGGCCCAGGGAGAATCATACAAGTATAGAACAAAATTATAAAACAAATAGAACAAGATTATAAAACAAAGGGTTGCACTATGCATACTGAACTAAAGACAGAAATAAGTAACAATACAAATTAAATTTAGATGATGCAATAACAGTGGTACATATAATGCAGTAGGATTGTTAGCTCTTAGTCAATTCCACGCAAAGTATAATTTTTTTGTTTATAGTTCTATAGGCGTCTTCCTTGAATTTTTAACAATATTATCTGTGTAATGGACACAATTAATGTTGTGCAAACCAAATGTGAGGTAATTTATGAATAGGGGAAATAACAGGGCACAGTACTGATCCTTGAGGAACACCCTGAGAGATATTAACTGTCTGTAAATGGTAACTGATGTCATTTACTCTAAAGGATCAATTTGACAGGAAGCGTTCAAACTATATTATCTTCAACAGAGAAGCCTATTGTGTGCAATGTATGACCAAGTAATTGATGGTCAAACTTTTTCAATATTTTTTTTGAAATCAATGAAGATTGCCACCAGTAAGCATAGCCTCTTCCATATTGTTGTGAAGCTGGCTCATTAAGGAACAAAATGTTGAAAGAGTACTGTACTTTGGCCTAAAATATGTGTTGTTTGTCAGATAGTAAATCATCTTTATTGATGTAATTTTCAAAAATCTTGAGCAGTACACAACTGTTAGCTATAGGACCAGTACTCATTAGGAGATGTAGTTGGTTCTTTGGGAAGTGAGGTCATTAGTGAAGATTAACACAGAGAATGGGATAACTCTTGTGCTTTGGGAATGGTTAATGATAAATATGAGGTATTGCTTAATAATGCACTGCCTATTTTAGGAATCTGACATTTAGAATATGAAAGTCTGCATTATATTTGAAGTTAGTAATGGCTGCATGCTTGATTTACTGGTAGCCTTAAAGTAAAAATAAGGGAAAGTACAGTTGCATAGGTTCTACTTACTTGTGACAGTAGATTTTTGAATATCTGCCAAGATAACCCAGTTTTGGCCAGTTTTCAAAGTTCAGACAACCCTCCCTCTGTCTTCCTGAGACAGTTGATTGGCTGAGCATACCCTCAGAGGCAAACCTACAGCTGTCTCAGGAAGACAGTGTTCAGGCTTTTCTCTTTCACAGGGAGGACAAGAAGGTACCAGAAGCCAGAATCATATAGCAAAACAAAACTTACAACCAGTGACAATGCCATATAAAACTAATGCCAACAACTACAGAATCAATGAGGTTGCAACACACCTAAACTATGCACAGCCTGGGGAATGGTTGGTGGCTGCTGCCACTGAGGGAGTGAGGAATTCGAACATCTACTGTTTCAGATAAGTAGGATTTACTCAGCTGTGCTACTTTGATCATTCCCCACTGCCTCAGTGGTATTTTGGTAGATTCCCAAAACTTACCCTACCTGGGAGGTGGAAGGCTAAGGATCCAGGAGCCCCTTGAGAATGGTCCTTGCAAAGCCTTTTCTAGACTTGAAAAGAAATCCAGTTTGTAGTCATTTGCTAAGGTATGAACAGAGGACAAGATTGCTGCCTCTAGAATGCTTCTAGAGTCCACCCCTTTCCAAAATGCCATTGAAGAGAATAAGTCGCTACTCAAGTGATCCTTAAACCTTGACTGGAAGAGATTTACCAAGGTTGGAATAACAGAAAACAATAACAGAGGACAACTGTTGTGCAGTAGTTTGCTTAGAGGCAGGATGACGTTTCTACCCCCCTTATAGGCGACAAACAGCTGTTCAGCATTCCTGTGAGACTGATGGCTTGATTCAAGGTTAATTCAGAAACAACTTTAAGCATGAATGATGGATTAGTGTGTTACACAACCCTGTCCTTGTGAAAAATCAAATATGATTGGCCCACAACGAGATCTTGCAGCTCAGAGACTCACCTTCCAGATGTCAGAGCAATGACTAAATCAGTCTTCCAGGTAATGAACGTAAATCAGCATGAGAGGCAGGTTTAAAAGGAGGAAAGGTCAATTTTTCAAGAAAGTTGACATCCCAGGGAGGAAGAATATGCAACACTCCTTTTATAAACTGCTGGACCACAAAAAGAGATGAAAGAGTGTTATCTATGGGCAGACAAGCTGAGATGGCTGCAAGATGTACCTTGATAAAAGTATAAGACAAACCATCTCTAAGTAGCTCACACAAATATTTCAAAACCAGAGAAGTCAAAACCATTTTTGGACTTCTGTTATTCACTAGTCATCACCTAGAATTCTTCCACTTGTAAACATAATGTTTGCTAGTTGCAGGTTGTCTTGCCTCCTTAAATACCTGCTACACATCTTCATGGAACAAATGCCTAAAAGGTATTGAAATAGAATCATCCACACTGTCAGTAGCAATTGCTCTTAGGTGTACCCTTCACCCCTGATGCTGTGTGAGCGGATCCAGTCTGCCAGGAACTTGTTATAATTGTCCCTGGTCAATTCCATTAAAGGGGAGAACCAACTTTGTCAGGGTCAAAAGGGGGTCACCACATAGCTCTCAACTGTCCAGATTTTTGCAGAATGTCCAGATTTTTGACTCATACTTTTGTTCAGTTTCTAGTAAAATTGTATTTTTCTGGCAAATCACTGGCAAATCATTGAGGACTGAAGTCAGAAAATAATGGCAGACACTAGATTTTCAGAATTCATATCCTTCAACAAATTCATGCTAATGCAAAACCTGCTATTCTATCAACTTTCTAAGTTTGTAAGAGCAATATTTAAGAAGCGTCCCTGTTTTAAGGCCTTTGTCCCCCATTATTTGTGGCTTTCTCCAGATTTCTTGTTCTAAGAAGTTGAGAGATATGGGTTACCACAATGATCTTTGGCATTTCTTTTTGACTGTTTAGAAATACCTTGGGAATCACTGGAAAGGGTGGAAATGCATACATTTCTGACCATGGGAATGATAGAGTGTCTATCTTTCAAGCATGTCTGCAAGGATGTCATGAACACAATTTTTTTTCAGTTGTCCATTTTGAAAGGAGGTGAACAGATCTACTTGTGGTATTTCCCATGTCTGGATCAAGTCCAGGAAGACCTCTACATGAAGCTTCCATTTGTGAGTGTCTGTCCAAGATCTGTTTAGTCTGTCTGCTACCCTGTTTTGCTCTGATGGAATGTACAAGGCCTAATGAATCAGAAAAGTGATGTAGAGCAGCTGTCCAGCCATCAGTGCCAACTGGCAAAGAAGGTATGATGTTGTACCCCCTTAATTCTCAGGTAACACATTATGGTAGTGTTGCCTGTGACCACTAGAAGAGGACCTGGGAGCCACAAGTGGTGAAAAACCTTTAAGGCATGAATGTCTGTCAACATGTCTTTTACATTTAAATGCTTTGGTGTGTCCTGAGGACCCCACAAGCCTTGCACTTGAAATTCCATGGACACTGCTCCCCATGCAAACTCTGAAGATTTCTTCTGGGCAGAATGGACTGGGGTCTGACGAGAGAAAGTGATTCCTGGACTCAAATACAGTTGATCCCTCAACCATTGGAGTTCTTCTTTCACAAATCCCAACACTGGTACCTTGAAATCCAAGGGACAAATGTGCTGGTTTCAACAATTATTCAAGTCCCATTGAATGTTTCTCATGTGTAGTCTGGCTAGTGGTATCATGAGGATCACTGATGCCATGAGGCCTAGAATTTTGATGAACTGTCATGCTGAGGCCACATCTAAAATAGAAAAATGCAGGATAATGCGTTGATAAGTCAGAACTTCTGGTAGGAAGGCCATCCTTTCTACTGTGTTTATAAAATACCTAATTAGTTTCGAGAGTGTGAGGAAGGACATTTGAAGGTTCAGTCTGAACAAATAAAATAAAAACCTGCTATTACAGATTACATTACTACATCTAGCAATAATCCGCCCTACTATTTTTACTGTTTTTAAAGCTTGCAATACATTTTGAATTCAGAATTCATGTGGACTGTGTTTTACTAACAGTGGATTGGTTTTCTATTATTCATTTGGTGGATTCTAGTTTACCAGATGTCATTCTCCAATTCCCAGGAGCTGATTGGTGGATCCATGGCAACCAATTTAAATGGCATCCCTACAGTGGCTACCACAAGGCAACTCAAACAGCTCTCGCAGTCTAGATGGGGCCCTACAGCCCTAGTTCAAATGCTCTAACAAAAAGTGGATTGAGTACCTAATGGAGAGCATACTTTGAATAACCTTCATTTACCTGGACAGAACACTCAAGATATTTAGATGCCTGGCATTTCTCAAAATGGTAAGATGTACTGGAGAGCATTAAAGGAACACGGTGAAGGACTGTTTTTAATAATACTATATATAAGTTACAAGGAAGAATTGAAGTGCCTGAATTGAGACAGGAACCCTTGGAGGTTCCGTCTAGTTATGCCCATATTGTTTGGGATCCTATTAGAAATGACAGTAATGTTTGTGAGGCTAGCAATGGCTTCCAGTTGCCCACTAACCTTAATGACTGGCTCACTAGTTATCCATTCGTTACAGCTAACTCTAACAACAACTGTATACACACTGGTGTGACTTTAGCACAGCAAATTTTCTGAGCCTACAGAAACTGCTGCTTGAGTACCGTAAAGTCCAACTAAACAATTCATACTTGGAGCTCTGTTTAGCTAACTCATATGTACCACAATGTCTGTGCTTGTGGAAATTTCCTAATAGAATATACCATGGTTCTGGTTTATACTATGAACTAGCTGGCATGTTTAACAAATACAGATTGGACTCATTGAAAATCATTATTAGGGACAACTCTAAAAAGATGGACATTTTTATTACAACAGATAAGCAGTATGGACCCAGTATTAAATTAGATTTATTATTCGAGCAACATATAGACTCTTATTTTAAGGTGCCCAGTGCTGTAGACCATCAAGTGGTTTTATAAAAATCTCATAAAATTAAAAAAAATTGAGAGACACGCAAACACTTATAGAACATGTGCAGCATATCTGGCTCCCAAATTAAATATTGCATCTACCTCCTTTCTAAATGGTATAGACATCAGGACAAACTCAGGTCGTGATATGGATACTAATTCAGTGTTCAATGACTGCCAATTTCATCTGGATCATCAGGAACACTCCTGTTTCTCCAACCCTCATTTTTTTGGACACAGCGACCCAACCAGACAAACAAGTGATGTCCACTTTCAGACCACAGTCATAGAAAAAGAAGGGCCACAAGAACCCAAAAGGTCGAGGTTGGGGCATTCCAAGAGGCAATGATTTTGGATGCTTCTACCACTGACAGCAATGTGATAGTAACTTCTAAAAATTGCTTTAAAATTTTTAATTACACTTAATTTTCAATTAATCACAAAGGGTGACAGCAACAGTTTGGCCACTACCCTGTATAGGAAATCTTGCTGGAGGAATAGTATCCTCCACTATGACAGTTTGCACCCACGGTACACATTTCGTAATATCATAAAAGGCCAGATTAGCAGAATATTAAAAATATGTTCTGATAGACTGGATGCTTTGTGTTTGATTGAGCAGCAAAAACACCTTTTTATAGACAGAGGATATCCTGCTGAATTAATTAATGAAGTAGTTGAATCCACATTAAGGAATCCAGTCTCGTGGAATAGAAGAGGGAAAGCTATGTATGGATTAGAGAAAGGCAACAGTATTAAATATGATATAAAATACACCAATGACGTTGAACAGTTAACTAGGATTATAAAAGGGAATTGGAAAATTTTACTCTCAGATCCACCTTTTGAGATTGTTAGGTAACAAACCTAACTTCAGATTTAACAATTGTATGAATCTCAAAAGACTGCTTTGTAAGGAGAAATTTGAGACTAGGCCTATTGATATTCGAGCCAAAATAAGAACAGGTACTTATGCATGTGGCAGATGTTCTATGTGTAAATTTATAAGCAGGACACAAGACATTAGGATTCCAGGCATTAATATAAACTTTGAAGCTACTTTCTATGCCACCTGTAATACACAGAATGTTATTTACCTTGCAAGGTGTGACCAATGTGACAGCTATTACGTAGGCATGACATCACGTAGACTCAGGGATCGAGTCTACAACCATGTCTACGACATTAGAAAGAGCAATCTTACTAGTGCCTTAGCTACACATTGTGCTGAAAGGCCTCGGCACAGTTTTAGTTTCCAAGTGCTACAAGTTATCAACCCTAATAGGAGGGAGGGTGACCACTTAGGCACTGTAGAAATGTTCGAACTTAGGTGGATACTAAGGTTAAAGGCGCATATACCGCCAGGGCTCAATACTGTTGTTAATATACGTCCCGCTATATTAGGATCCATATGAGATAGTGACTGTATCTGCGTACTGATGCATAGTCTGTATCCTTGGACCAGTATTATATATCTTTAACTATGCTCTGATTTATAATGGGATGTTGATCGTGGGGCCTCTAGTATAAATATTCTTTTATAAATATACCTATACTTGGTATGGCCATCCTAATAAGCTGTGAACCGTTTTGCCGGGACTTCAGTGATGACCTACATTTTATGGCCTTGGAATCAGAGCCACGATTTTCCGTTATATTTTGTTAATCAATAACATGTAGTCAATGAGAAGTTTTTATTAACGCTCATCTACATTTTACATTAACGATATACGCTGCTGTATCGATCACAAAATCGTGGAGATGAAGTCTCAAACTGTGAGTGAGTATTCAAGCAGAATCATATACCAACATCTGCCTTGTATCACCAGGGCTTTTTGGTAGTAGAGTTTATATTACTATTGTTGGATATATCATCTGTGTACTTGGGATTGGTTATGAAGGCTTGAGCTTTGTTCTGTCTTTTCTTGATATGTTGACTATGAAAGTTTATTTTCATACAAGTCTTTCTATCACTTATAAGTAATGGCGATGTTAAGCCATGATATCTGTATATATCAAGAATGATGCATATAATGGTCTGAATTAATATGATTGTATGAGTTCGTGGAGATGATATAGGAATATATATATCTTTAAGCCCATGACAGATTTGTTGCTGATTGTGCTGGGCATTAGATACCAAGATAAAGGCTGTCGGATGTAATATGCTTGCCGTTGGATACATAGGAGAATCATAGAAACATGGAATCTAGAAATATATAGAGTGCAAGGGCAACCTCTCTACAGTAATTGATATGGTTCATGGGTTAATAAAGCTATAAAGTAAAAAGTAAAAAATAGAACAGTTAAAGAAGATGAAGGTAGACATATCATGTTTTATTTTTGCACGCTGATGTTTTCTACATGCTGCTATTTACTTATACGTTTGTTTGCTGATTATAAATTTAGAATGATGATGAACTACAAAAAATGGGATGGCTAACAATTATGTTCATTCCATTTACGATGATAAGTTGATATGGTCTAAGTGATTTAAAGTGGCACGACACTACTCATGTATTCGGCTCCAGCGCATATGCATATACTTGCACATCATGGCTTCTGATATAATAAATGGGATTTTTCTGAGGTTTTTCACTAGGCTACCGTTTGATTTGCATGATGTGATATTTTAACTGTTTATGTTGTAGCATCACTAATGTAATGCAAAAAGATGCTTGGTATATCTGTTGTATTTGTTTAGAGTCTGCTGAGAGAAGTGACGTAATTTGGTGGGTGTTTTAACTACACTAATTGTGTTTTAATTAATTAGTCAATTGACAATTATCTTGGTTAATTGATGACTGTTTTAGTATATAAATGGGCGTTTTTTATGTATAAACTGTAACCTGATGAAGCGCATTTGTATGCGTGAAAGCGCTTGTTTTCTTATAAAATAAACTGGATTTTTATTTTATCGTGGTGGTTCCTAGCAGTATTTTTTCATTCTACCTTTCTACTTGATGTACGGAACCTTTGGATGATCGGCTTTTGTCTCCTGCTGCTGGTTTTTCTTTGGTTATACTTAGCCGTTCCTCACGCGATGGATGTGCCGAACATTGAATTGGATTATAATCCAACAGGTGCTTTGCGAACCGATGGTTGGAATTGTTTATTTTATCAGAAGGATAACCCGCTTCTACGTCTGGACACTAGCCATGACGCTCTTGACAATATTTCAACTAACAATGAGAACTTACATGACTTTTTTGGGCACCTGAGGTCTTTGGAAAATGATTTATATCGCCTGCATAGGCTTGTCTGGCAAAGAAGGCATCTCCAAGCGTGCCTACACTTTAAGGTTATCCCCCGCGGCATGCGTGTTTTATGCATGCCAAGTTACGGGGATAGTCATCCAGAACTGCTTCGTAAATGGCAGCAGTTGAACATTGACTTTGGTAACCAGTATATACAGTTATTGCTGGAACATTTCTCACCTATCGAAGCGGAACTCCTGGCTAAGGTAGAGGAACAGTATAATTATCTTACAACTAACTTTCAGACAGAGTTTTGTAGTTCTAAGATACAATCTATGAACAAACAACTAACACTATATAGCAACAAGCTTGAGCAAGTTAAATCTAAGAAACTTAAGCGTGACTGTGAAGACTTTCAGTTGGGCCGTATTTTCGTTTGGCCCAGAGTTAACACACAGACTGGTGTTCACATCACTCAGTCACCGGTAGCTGTGAACACAGCTAATGATGGATCAGCGACTACCTTGACTGAGTCTCTGGGTATTAGGCCAGCTCCTATTACCCAAGTAGATGACACTAACCATCGAGAGCCCAATACTTCCATTACACCAAGCCTATCTTTACCTTGTAACCAGCAAGGTTTGAATAGCACTGAAAATCTAGGTGCAAAATCTAAAGCTACTGGCAAGAATAGTACCTTTGTCGCACCTTTGCCTTTAAATTTTCCTCTCCCCTACAAAGACGCTGCACGCACGCGCTCTGGGAGCAGGGGAAGAGGAAAAAGAAAACTATCGGGAGAGACACCAGAACGGAGAAGGAGGATGAAGAACTAAACTCCTTGTTCTTTAACCTGGCGACTAGGTCTTTTTCGTCGGAAGAGCAATTTTTATTAAACAGGGGGTTATCCTTTATACCCTCTAAGCACAGTGTACTATCAGATACTCTCATAGGCTTACGCTTGTTTGCCAGAAAATTGTCTCTCAAAGTGCTGTTCAATGATGGTCCATCTGACAGTAATATGTCTACCTATAATGCTGTAACCTATAAAAGAAGAAGTTCCTTCATACCTCCATTAACCTCAACCATTGAGTGTTTCATGCGAACATGTGAACATGATTTTTACAGTTATTACGAGCATGATAAACATAGCAATATTTTTGTAAATTTGAACCATGCGCTTAGAAACTCTTTAGATGTTTTGAGTAATGATATGAATACAGTGTTCAAACCAGCTGATAAGGGAGGGGGGGTTGTCGCCTTAGATAAATGTTTCTATAATCAACTGATGAACACAATGCTCAGTGAGGACAAGGCATATAAGGTCATAGACAAATCAAAGGTTGCATCAATAATAAATTATGTACATGATACACTGTACGATTTGCTCATGACGAGATCGATAGAGAAGTCATTATATGATTTCTTGAAGATAGAATCACCCCTTATTCCTGTCATCAAGGGGCTGCCTAAACTGCATAAAGATGAATATCCTCCTCCATTACGACCCATAGTATCAGGTGACCATTGGGTCACCGAAAATGCCTCCCTTTATATACAATCTAAGCTTGGTCCAATGATAAAAGAAATACCAACTATTTTAAAAAACTCATATGAGCTACTAGACGACCTTAAACAAGATCTAGTAACCAATAAATTGAATGTGAATACTTTATTTGTCACATTAGATATAAAGAGCCTTTTTACAAGCATTCCCAATGAATATGGGCTTGATGCAATTAGGCTCCACTTAGTCGAACTAGGAACCTTAGACAGCAATGAGATCATGAATATATGCTGTCTTTTGGACTTGGTCTTAAATAATAACATTTTCTTGTTCAATGATTTGGTATATGCGCAGACGTGGGGAGTGGCCATGGGCACTCCCTGCGCCAACGCATATGCCAATCTGGTGATTCACAGGTGGGAGAAAGAGAACATCTTTGGTGACCCTAGGTTTAAAAACGTGGTCATATACAGACGTTTCGTAGATGACGTCATAATACTATGGAATGGAGGTGTAGATGAGCTTGAAGATTTTGTCAGCTACATGAATGGTACCACTTCATTCCTTACATTTACTTATGAATACTCTCTAGTAAGAGCTGACTTTTTAGACATTACTATAACAAAGGGTGACAGCAACAGTTTGGCCACTACCCTGTATAGGAAATCTTGCTGGAGGAATAGTATCCTCCACTATGACAGTTTGCACCCATGGTACACATTTCGTAATATCATAAAAGGCCAGATTAGCAGAATATTAAAAATATGTTCTGATAGACTGGATGCTTTGTGTTTGATTGAGCAGCAAAAACACCTTTTTATAGACAGAGGATATCCTGCTGAATTAATTAATGAAGTAGTTGAATCCACATTAAGGAATCCAGTCTCGTGGAATAGAAGAGGGAAAGCTATGTATGGATTAGAGAAAGGCAACAGTATTAAATATGATATAAAATACACCAATGACGTTGAACAGTTAACTAGGATTATAAAAGGGAATTGGAAAATTTTACTCTCAGATCCACCCCTTTTGAGATTGTTAGGTAACAAACCTAACTTCAGATTTAACAATTGTATGAATCTCAAAAGACTGCTTTGTAAGGAGAAATTTGAGACTAGGCCTATTGATATTCGAGCCAAAATAAGAACAGGTACTTATGCATGTGGCAGATGTTCTATGTGTAAATTTATAAGCAGGACACAAGACATTAGGATTCCAGGCATTAATATAAACTTTGAAGCTACTTTCTATGCCACCTGTAATACACAGAATGTTATTTACCTTGCAAGGTGTGACCAATGTGACAGCTATTACGTAGGCATGACATCACGTAGACTCAGGGATCGAGTCTACAACCATGTCTACGACATTAGAAAGAGCAATCTTACTAGTGCCTTAGCTACACATTGTGCTGAAAGGCCTCGGCACAGTTTTAGTTTCCAAGTGCTACAAGTTATCAACCCTAATAGGAGGGAGGGTGACCACTTAGGCACTTTAGAAATGTTCGAACTTAGGTGGATACTAAGGTTAAAGGCACATATACCGCCAGGGCTCAATACTGTTGTTAATATACGTCCCGCTATATTAGGATCCATATGAGATAGTGACTGTATCTGCGTACTGATGCATAGTCTGTATCCTTGGACCAGTATTATATATCTTTAACTATGCTCTGATTTATAATGGGATGTTGATCGTGGGGCCTCTAGTATAAATATTCTTTTATAAATATACCTATACTTGGTATGGCCATCCTAATAAGCTGTGAACCGTTTTGCCGGGACTTCAGTGATGACCTACATTTTATGGCCTTGGAATCAGAGCCACGATTTTCCGTTATATTTTGTTAATCAATAACATGTAGTCAATGAGAAGTTTTTATTAACGCTCATCTACATTTTACATTAACGATATACGCTGCTGTATCGATCACAAAATCGTGGAGATGAAGTCTCAAACTGTGAGTGAGTATTCAAGCAGAATCATATACCAACATCTGCCTTCTATCACCAGGGCTTCTTGGTAGTAGAGTTTATATTACTATTGTTGGATATACCATCTGTGTACTTGGGATTGGTTATGAAGGCTTGAGCTTTATTCTGTCTTTTCTTGATATGTTGACTATGAAAGTTTATTTTCTATAAGTATTTCTATCACTTATAAGCAATGGCGATGTTAAGCCATGATAACTGTATATATCAAGAATGATGCATATAATGGTCTGAATTAATACGATTGTATGAGTTCGTGGAGATGATATAGGAATATATATATCTTTAAGCCCATGACAGATTTGTTGCTGATTGTGCTGGGCGTTAGATACCAAGATAAAGGCTGTCGGATGTAATATGCTTGCCGTTGGATACATAGGAGAATTATAGAAACATGGAATCTAGAAATATATAGAGTGTAAGGGCAGCCTCTCTACAGTAATTGATATGGTTCATGGGTTAATAAAGCTATAAAGTAAAAAGTAAAAAATAGAACAGTTAAAGAAGATGAAGGTAGACATATCATGTTTTATTTTTGCACGCTGATGTTTTCTACATGCTGCTATTTACTTATACGTTTGTTTGCTGATTATAAATTTAGAATGATGATGAACTACAAAAAATGGGATAGCTAACAATTATGTTCATTCCATTTACGATGATAAGTTGATATGGTCTAAGTGATTTAAAGTGGCACGACACTATTCATGTATTCGGCTCCAGCGCATATGCATATACTTGCACATCATGGCTTCTGATATAATAAATGGGATTTTTCTGAGGTTTTTCACTAGGCTACCGTTTGATTTGCATGATGTGATATTTTAACTGTTTATGTTGTAGCATCACTAATGTAATGCAAAAAGATGCTTGGTATATCTGTTGTATTTGTTTAGAGTCTGCTGAGAGAAGTGACGTAATTTGGTGGGTGTTTTAACTACACTAATTGTGTTTTAATTAATTAGTCAATTGACAATTATCTTGGTTAATTGATGACTGTTTTAGTATATAAATGGGCGTTTTTTATGTATAAACTGTAACCTGATGAAGCGCATTTGTATGCGTGAAAGCGCTTGTTTTCTTATAAAATAAACTGGACTTTTCATTTTATCGTGGTGGTTCCTAGCAGTATTTTTTCATTCAACCAGACAAACAAGTGATGTCCACTTTCAGACCACAGTCATAGAAAAAGAAGGGCCACAAGAACCCAAAAGGTCGAGGTTGGGGCATTCCAAGAGGCAATGATTTTGGATGCTTCTACCACTGACAGCAATGTGATAGTAACTTCTAAAAATTGCTTTAAAATGTTTAATTATTCCAAGGTCAAAGTCATTGATGCACATTTCAACCTTTTTGAAAAGGGATTTATGTTTGTCCCTACATCAAAATTAAATTTGACAGATACCTTGATGGAGTTAAAACTCTTTGTAAGGACATTGAATTTTTCTGCTTTTTTCAATGGCATCAAGGAAAGAGCTCTTAGCTTAATTAAGAAAAAACAGACTTTTATCACTTCTAGTGTACCTATAATATCTGCTTCTGAGAACCTATGCAGACATGATATATATGCACTAGGGCAATCTTCATTTCCTTACAATAACAATTCAAGTAAATATGAAAGGGACATTTTGACCCATCAGTTCTTGACTGCACAATCACAAGTTTTATACTCGGCAAAGGGGGAAGGGTAGTACTGATGGATTCCACTGAACATTCTAGTAAGATGTTGAACTTACTGTTGAGTGTTAATAAATATTTTACTGTATCTGTTAATGAGATAACTTGGCATATCAAAAATTGATTTACATTTGGAAGAGCTATTACTTGATGGGTTTATTTCCCATTCCACTTATGAATTCTTACACAGTGATGAGCCTATGGTGAAAAACATTCAGTATCCCAAAGGTACATAACAAGGGCATACTTAATCCATCTATGAGACTCATAGTAGCTGTGAAAAATTTGAAGACATACCCTTTAGCTGTCTTTATTGACAGGACTTTAAAAACTTCTACCAATGAATATAAATCCATGTTAAAAGAATCTTGGGACTTTTTGAGACAACTGCTCTCTAATGTAGGTATTGATGATACTTATCATAGGTTCATAGGCTGATACTAGGCTATCAGCCCTAGGACCTATACAAGCCTAGCCATAACAATTCCCTGGCTATTTCTTCCCACACTATTTACTTCCCTGGACCCCTGTCTAGCAGGGAAACTGACATGATCCCCGGGGTGATCACTTTGTATATGTGTGGTTGACGTCTTTGGATGTATTCCATTGGCTAATGGTTTGGAAAGTTTTTCAGAGGCACTAATTTATAGTTCATCGGTTAAGGCAGATAAATATACCATTTTAATGAACTTTATGAAACTAGTGTTAGACAACAATTTTATGCCCTTTCAAGGTGATTATTACAACCAAGTGCAAGATGTAGCCATGGGTGAAGTATGCACCCTAGTTGTGAGAATATTGTAATGTGGGCCTGGGAGCAAAGCATACTTATTGTATAAAAACAATTGGCCCCTCTACGTCCTCTACATCCACTATTTGGATAATAGCTTCATCCTATGTCTGACACTAGAAGTAGTTTAGAAGGATTTTTATCTTTAATAAACTCTACTACTTCATTTTTAAGATTCAGGCACACTATCTCAGAAATTTTAGCAAACTGTTATGTAATGGTGTACAAAGAAGGAAGTCAAGTCCACCATATACAGGAAGCCCACATTTTCAAATTGTTATCTACATTTTTGCAGTTCTCACCTGAATTTTCAAAAGAAGTCCTTAGTTAAAGGGGAATTTGTAAAGATTAGTAGAATGATTACTGATGTCTCAGTGTTAGATCTAGAGTATGCAACACTTGCCAGTATGCTTATGGAAAAAGGTACCCTAAAAATTTTGTGGAAAAGATTAGAGATGAAATACTATCTTTGAGGAACTCTAGATTTTACTCTATTTTAGGACAACCAGAACCAGCCAATGTTGCACCGATCAGTTCTGGTTTTACAAGAAGCTTTTTACTGAGTTATCATCCTATCCGCTTAGCAATGAAGTGAAGAGAATAGTCTCAAAATATTTGGCAGTTTTTAGTCAGACAGATCTTTATTGCAACTACTGGAAAATGAGCCAAAGACTATATTTAAAAAGTTTAAACCTTAAAATTATTTTTGAGAAACCCCCAGTGATATTCCTGAAGTCCAATTTGGGTATGAGGAAACGTAGGCAATGTAAACAGCGTTCTGTGGTATTAGAAGCACATGAAATATTTCTGGGTTCGCCTAGAACAAAAGTGGTTCTAAATGCATCTTAAAGGAAGATGCCTTTTTTGAGGGGAACTTGGGTACATGAAACATCCTAGATAACCCATGTATTCATTTTGCCTCTATCATCCCATTGTTTTGGGTCTCAGTTATACAGATTCTGAAATATCAATTCAGAACTTAAAAGAGCATTCAAAAATTTTGGCTGTTAAAATCAGAGAAGTTCTGATTACATAACCAAGCATGCCATCTTAATACAACAGAAAATGTAGTATTTCTTGAAACTGTATCTGTACTTTCAAGCACACATCTCAAAGCATGTTTTGAAACCTGAGCAAATTAGAAACAATTTAATTCATATAAGACTTTTAATCTGCAAGTAAGGATATAGGAAATTCATCCAAACTGTACTCACATTGTAAAATAAATGTCCCTATGTAAACATGATAATTTAAAATTCTAAAGGCTAGATTACTAGAAATTGACATCTGTTAGCCTTGAAGATCTAATAGCTTCCATACTTTATCAGAGGGTATTGAATTAGATGAAGCCAAGGACTTTTTATTAAATGTCATCCTAGTTAGTGGCTGTAAATGAGTAGAACTGTAGAGCTTCAAATATAATAGTTCGATAGTAGGAAGAACTTACTGTTGAAGTCAGCCAATCTGCTGTGGAAATGGCATTAATTACAATAAGACATGTTAATATAAAAGACAGTCTCTTAAATTAACTGAGAGTAGGTACCTTTTGTCAATTGGGTTTGAAAAGGAAGAATGAATAGTTTGGTGCATATCCAAGACAGTTTGTGAAATTGAAAGAACAGAAAGGAATAGTGGTAAGTTCCAGGAAGTGGTATAATAAGAAAAAGGGCGGGGTTAGAGATTGAGGGTGGAGATACTGTGCATAAAGGAAACAATTTGGTGGTGGGTCAAAACTGGGGTACTGGAGCAAAGCAAATTCAAGTGCAGTGTGTCTGAGTAAAGTAGTATTATCCCTGTCTGTTCAAGTAAAAGACAATCAAAAGAATGTTTCAACTCATTAGATAAGCTAATTTTTATTGTTTGCAACCACAGATTGCACCACACATGGCAAATTTTTAGTACATGCCCTTGAGTTATTGTGCTAAGATTTAGAGAGCATTACCTTACAATCATGCCACCCCTGATTAAAACTAACAGCACAGTGCAGCACCATACAGCCAATTATATAACAGCGGGGAGGAAAGCAGATGAAATTTCACTTGGGAAAAATAAATAATGCAAAAAATAAAGGAGGGTTTGTAGGGCAAATGCTCTTGGTGAAACTGAATAAGTCTGCCTTGGCCACTTTAGATGCATTCTCACAGTGACAGAGACTATTAATGGTTAGATTGCACATACAACTAATGTAGCAATCATTTTAAACTGTCTTTTATAGAATGAAGATGTACTTCAGCAAAGGAGTTGCTCAGCATGGGGAATTCACTACACAACTGACTTGTACCTTAGGGTATGTGATATTCCTCAAGCCTAATAAATGGGTATTTTTATGGGATATACACTAGCAATTATATAAACACCAAAGGCTAGTTATCTGTCATATTTATGGATTTAACTATTCTGCACAGGACATACTTAAGGTAGTTTAGTCCATGACAGCTAATAAAAGTACCAGGATCAGGAAAGCTGATTACAGAATTGTCTAAAACATTTGCAAGTTTAGTAAGCCTACACATTTCTACATTAAAATGTATTACACGATAGATGTCTGCTTACTTGCCAAGTCATTTAAATGAAAAAAAGTTATATGGATAGAAAAAACAAGCAAAGCAATATATTGGGCTAATATAATCATGATAATATTCCTTTATGGCATACATTATAAAAGTGTAATCAGATTAACAAACAAGTATTTGCTGAAATTAAATAAAAATAGCTTTTCTCATTATAGGTTTTGCACAGTAAACCAGGCAATACACGCAGCAATTAACAACAACCTAAAAACTAGAATTTAGGGGGAACTTTCGCCCTAATAGTGTTAGATGCATACACATTTTCTGATTTAATAAACTAAAACTGTTTGTGTGTGTGTCTGTGTGTGTGTGTGTGTGTGTGTGTGTGTGTGTGTGTGTGTGTGTGTGTGTGTGTGTGTGTGTGTGTGTGTGTGCGTGCGTGCGTGCGTGCGTGCGTGCGTGCGTGCGTGCGTGTGTGTGTGTGTGTGTGTGTGCCTATCAGGGGCATTATGTGTTCTGCATAATACTATAAGTATAATTATATGTCTGACTAATTAGACAACTTCCTTCTTTTCTATTAGCAGAAAGACCAAATTACTTTTTTTAATACAATGGTGTCATTTATGAGTGCTCCTTGTATTCTATACATTTTTCTAAGAAAATTCAAAGAAACAGATTAATTAAAGTAGTTCAATGACAGAATTCAAATACTTCAGTTATGTAGTTAGTAAAATTCCTCCACATGACTCAGCGGCTGAAAAGTAATTGCTTTATTGATAAAAGTAAGTGCTTTCGCGTTCTGGTCCGAACACTTCCTCAGACTTCAATAAAATCACTTTAAACAACTACTACTAATATAGAGGGAAGTCATTAAAGACAACCTATAGAATGTCTACCTTAATTACGACATCATCATTCTATGAACCCCCCCATCAAGTTGTTAACAATGCTGCAACTAGAAACTGAAGACTACTGAATGCCAAAGTCGTCATGTTCAATGTCATAACATTCAAAACAGGAAAATACTCAACTGACTTGCAAAAAATATATATCATTTACAGTTTATGCTAATTAAGCTAGACATTCTATAAGTTGTCTTTAATGACTACCCTCTGCATTAGTAGTATTTGTTTAAAGTGATTTTATTAAAGTGTGAGGAAGCGTTCGGACCAGAACATGAAAGCACTTACCCTTTCATCAATAAAGCAATTATTTTTCAGCTGTTGAGTCATGTGGAAGAATTTTATTAACTTTGTTCCTATTGGATTATAGGGTCTATATTAGATCAGTGAACACTTAAAAAAGGGAACGCTGATTGAGCGACCTTATGTAAGCGAAAGCTTACAATCTCGAACTGTCAGATCAGCGATTTTTTTCATAGGGAAAAAAATCACTAATCCAAAACAAATACACACAAGACAAGCACACCAAACAAACAGAAATCCACACACATACACCTAAAATCTGACACCTAACCCTACACTAAACTATGCACACACCACTAACTATCCACTTACCTTAACCCAAACCCTAACCCTAAGGTCCATCACTATCACACACTCACCTCACCTGCTCCGTAACCCTAACTCACCTAAACCTGCCCTAACCCTCACATCCACACAATCACACACATACCTAACCTGAGCCCTAACCCTAACTCACCTAACCCACCCTAACACTCACATCCACACAATCGCACACTTACCTGAATCTGACCCGTAACTTTCCACCACAGTACTGAAAATACCAAAGCAACAGAAACAGACAACCGAATTATTTCCCTAGGAAAAAATTGGGGTTTCTGTTGCTTCTGTATTTTGAACATTCGCTAAAATAAGGTCGATCAATCAGCGTTCGCTTGTTTAAGCGTTCGCTGATCTAATATAGACCCGGATTATACACTTGTTCCTCTGACTTGAGGTCCAGTTGGTGAGATTTGCTGTTCAGTATTTATACTTAATTTATGTAATTGATCTAATATTTTTAGATTCAAATAAAAAAATCAATACAGCTTTTTACTAAAAGTTAAGTCAGAAAAAAATTATGATATAATTAACTAAAGAAAAACTCAGTCATTATTGATAAAATTAAAAATCATGCCTCCATTAAGTATAAATGAAACTCATGACTGTAATCATCTAGGATGGCACAGTGGTGTGGGTATAAAATAGGCTATTAATTTAATTGCACTGAAATCTTATATGCTTTGTTAATATTTATTTGTCAAAAGGCAGACTGTCTCCACCCCTAGCAGAGAGCTATTACTTATTTTTTTATCAAAATTAATCTTCTTAATTTAAAATTCAGTGTCTTAAAATAATTCATAATATGTTTGCAAATTTTTAATGGAGAGATAGAAAACCTAGAATTTCTTACTTATGAATTAAAATAAATCTAATACACAACTGCCGGTTACAAATATAGTCTACTATTGCACTGATGAAGTTTTGGTTGAATGGCATCTGCAGGTTCTTTACAACTTTGACAGAATGCAACTTTATGGAGATCTTGGTTAATCAAAAGGTATGAATGCAATTCAAAACATGCATTGGAATTATACTGTGAGTAATTTAAAATCTACTTGCAAAGCATTTTATATCTGACCAATATTATGTTTTTATCTCTACATGCCTGATTTATTTAGTATAACAGGTAAAACTGACTTAACATTTTATAACAAGCAAAATAAAATCTGGAGTATGGCTTGCAGAACGTTTAAATTAAATTAGAGGTACTAACAGCTACGTAATAAGAGATATTCCTTTTTTTTACATTTAAAATATGTATTGCAATCAGTTGGTCATTTGACATTAAACAGCTTAAAACAGAAAAACAAAAAGAGAATATTGTAAGCTGCCATAAGGAGTTGCTGTAAACCTTAACCTCAGTTCATGTTTCGGCTTTAGATAAATGGATAAGAAAGTTTCCAGAAGAATATTTTTTTCATAACTATGATTTGCGGTTTATCGAGAAGCAGTCAAAGAAATACATTCACCCAGAAATCTGTCATGATGATACAAACTGTTTAATAATGCTTATTTGTTTCCTGGTAAGTTAAATACATGGTCCTGTACAATCATTAACAAATGTATTATGGTACTACTTCTGGTGGGATTGTCCAAAGTTACTATATGCAGCTGGGAAGGAAGTGTTAGATGGTTGGGGCACCAGATTCAAACTCTTATTGGGTACCCAAGAAATAAAAAAGTTCCCTGAACCTAATACACTTTGGGGCATGTTTATATAACTCTGCCAAGGACGGTCTCAAGTCTGGCTACAAAAGGAGGACGGTGATCACTCTGTTGTGGTGACCAGAACTGGGAAACCAGGGAAACCAAGCAAGAAACTGCATGCTCATGCTACCACATCTGGGTCACTGATGCACCAGGACTGGGGACCCTGGTGCTGGTGAAAAGTGGGCTACTGGCCAAAGAAAATTCATTACACCGAAGTTGGAAACCCATATCTCTGGGTGGAATGTCCGAACTGGCCACCACTTTGGCCAGAAGAAATCAATGCCAAGAAACTCATGAAATGCAAAATTTTGATCTCTGCTATGTCGGAGTTATGACTCACTGTACGTTGAAGACTGACAGTCCAACCACCTTCAGCCCATGAAATGATGATGGTGTACTACTCTGGCAATGAGAAGTGAGAGGCTGATGTCAGGTTTATGGTGGACAGCAGGTTGCAAGAAGCATAACTCCATTCCAACCAATTCCACCTGGCAGTGCTCATCATCGATGGTGCCATCAAAACACATATTCTGTCCATATACACACCAACAACAGTCCAGACCAATCAAGGATAACTTCTACAACCAGCTCCAATACATGCGGGATTCAATCCCATGGACCGAGATGATAATCTTGGCAGGAGACGTCAATGGCGAGGACAGGTCTGCTTGGGAAGGAACAATGGGTAGATTTGGCCATGGGAACATGAATGATAATGGCCTGTGCCTTCTGTCTTTTTCTGCATCAAGTGATCTCATTTTGGGAAATAGCCATTTGCAGCAATTCTGCAAACACCAGCTCACATACCAAAACCCATCCATCAAGGACTCGGCCTTATCAGACTATATCCAGGTCAACTCTCACTTCTGATCATCACTCAAGGATATCCATGCTATGCGAGGACCTGACTGTGGCTCTGATGATTACCTCCATCTATGCCATGGTGCAGCTTTGCTTAATAGCATGCAATGCACAAGTCACCTCCACCAGCCAGGCTGGACTGGAAGCAACTGATGGCCCCCGCCCACAAAGAGGGATTCCAGATTGCACTATTAAACCTGTTCACAGCATTGGCCCAAATGGAGGGTGTGGATAAGGCAGAAAGGCAGATATCAAACTCCATCATGGAATGTGCCAAATCACTATATCCACCCATCTGCCACCGAATGCAGTCATGGATATTTGATGAGTGCCTGGTTCTTGTAGCCCAACATAAGCAGGCAAAGCTGGTCAACTATGAACAATACTGGCAGCTCAATCAAGAAGTTCACCAGAGGCTGAAAGCAAAAGGGAAGCATATTAGAGCCAGGTGGCAGCCAACCTTGAGGAGGTGGCATCCAGACATGAGCACTGCACCCTGTACAGCACCCTCAAATGACTGAGTGGGAAGACCAGAACCACCAGCAACAACATCAAAAAAGCAGATGGGACATTTGTGCACTCACCTTGTGAATGCCTGAAACATTACAGGGAATTCTTTCAAGACCTTTACAGCCATGACCCACCTCATTGACCAATGGCCGGTCTGCTATCCATTGATCTCCGTGAGGCCCCAATGACTGATGTAAAGGCAACAATTAAAGAGGTGAAATCAGCTATCAGAACACTGAGAAATAGCAAGGCACCAGGAGTAGATCAGGTCACTGTGGAAGCAATCAAGGCTGGAGGCGATATCCTGCACCACCAAATACACACACTGATCGAGCTGCTATGTGCTATGGAACAGATACCATCCACATGGAAGAAGGCTATCATTGTACCCATCCATAAGAAGGGGGACAAGAGAGAATTCCAGAACTACCATGGCATCAGTCTGCTTTCCATCATCAGCAAAGTCTTTATGAAGACCATACAATCCAGGCTGCAGAAACACTGCAAGCTAACCAGCAGGGAAGAACAGGCTGGATTCAGACCAAACAGAGGATGCTGTAATCAAATCTTAACTATCCACCAGCTAATATTTGAAAGAATCCAGTCTACACAATGTACAGTTATCATCTTTATCAATTTCTAGTCCACATTTGACTGTATCCACTGGCATGCCCTGTGGAAGACATTGGAGATTGAGTGCATGCAGAAGAAAGTCATCAGTCTCCTTCAAACATCATACAATGGTTTGTCCAGCCAGGTGTGCATTCAGAATGAACTGTCTAAAGAGCTTACCATCCAGACTGGTGTCCATCATGTGGGTGTGGTCTCTCCAGTGTTTAACACAGTAGTGGACACCATCATGAGGAGAGTATTTGAGGTCAGGAGTCCAGTACACTAAAGCCCACTCTGTGACTGACCTGATGTTTGCTGATGACAGTGCCATTTTCCCTTACAAGGATGCTGAAGCCATAGATTTCCTCTGTGACATCACCCAGTTGTATGGCCTACAGATAAATGGACAAGACCAAAGTGATGGCAACTGATGGGTCACAAGCTACCATCCATTTTGGGGAAGTTCAGGTCTAACAAATGCAAGAATTCAAGTATATGAGTTCACTTGTTCACAGTCAGAAGGTGGCATCAACAGCTGAAGTCCATAGCAGGATTGAACAAGCCACTGCAGCATTTGCCTCACTCAAGTGGTGTATGTGGACAAGGACAAACATATCTATCACCACCAAGATTCACCTTTTCTGGGCACTGATCTTGCCAGTTCTCCTTTATAGATCAGAAATGTGGATCCTCCTCAAGCCAGACCTGAACAAGCTTCAAGTTTTCCGAATACGATACCTGTGTCAAATCTTGGGAATCTCACTATGCAACCATATTAGAAATGACAGCACCTAGACCAGATGTGATCAGCAGCCAATGATCAGCAAACAGATCCAGAACAGGACGCTGCACTGGTTTGGACATGTGTGCAGGATGGACACCCACCACTTGCCATACAGACTATTATGGAGAGAGTGCCCTGTGAACTGAATAGTTCACAAATCTGCATCAAAGAAGACATGGACTAAACAGGTTGAAGAGGATCTGAGAAGCCAGCAACTCAACCTACAGGAGGCCAGAAACATTGCCATGGACTGAACAGCATGGAAAGGCATCATGGAGGAAGTCTAGAAAACAGTGGCACCCACAGCATCGTACCGACTACAGGGTCAATCATCTCTGCCGGCTACCAGCTAGGGACAAAAGAAGAAGAGCAAAGTAGGAAACCATTTTATAGATACATCAGATGCAGTAGGAGTAAAGGCACACAGATTGGTAAACTATATGTAAATTCTCATATTTATTTTCAGACACAACTGATAATAGATATTTTTTCATTTCAAATACACAAGCCTAGCAACTCCTAAACTTTAATAAAAAAATCCTGGAACATTTGGCCCATTCTCCTACCAGGGGTACAAACATCCTTGTTCTTGTACTCACAAGCATGGAAGAATGATCTTCCTCACCCAATGTAATGTCTTCACTTGTCAGATTTCACCATAAGGTAGTATTGCTGGAGACAAAAATTAAATCCAGCAACCCAGTGAAACCAAAAACCTTTAGGAACTTTTCCAAAGCTAACCTCTCTCTTACTAAGCAGCACCTTAGCTAAATTCCAATCACCCCCAAACCCAGTAATGACCATAGCATATGCTGAGCTATTTATACAATTTCTGTACAGCTATATTGATAGCTGTGTAGAGCAAGTTGTGCCCACTCATATTAAGAATAAAACAAACTCAAAACACATGCCACCCTGATGGAAACAGCAATATCGAGCAGTTATATAACAAAGAAAAAAATCTAAGCCGACATAGGAGGAACAAAGCCCTACATACTAAAAGCCCCCTGATAAATCCAAACTGGCAGCTAAGAGGGTTAATTAATACTTCAAAGGCTAAATTTGAAGAAAACATAGCTTCTTAAGAAAAGGACAACCACAAAGCTTTCAACAGCTATGTCCATAACCTCAGAGGAAATATGCAACAATACACAGGACTTATTGTAAATGGCATCACCCACACTGAACTGCAGTTCATTGGCAACCTTTGGGCTGACAGATTCAGTTCATATTTCTTTTCCTTACTCCCCCTTGATAGTCGAAAGGAAATACTGCACACCACAATCCCTCCCAACCATTACTAGGGAACAGGTCATCGATACACTTCCCAAGGCCAAAAACACTGCATCGATGGGCCCCAATAACATCCCAGAATGCTTAATAAATAGCATGAAAAATGACCTATCTCATCCACTTGAATCACACTTCAAATGAAGCCTACAGTCAGGTTTTTGTGCCCAAGGAATGGAAGATCTTTTGTACAAAGGAGCTCCAAACACTGATTCTTGTAACTACAGGCCTATAATTCTGGCCAGCCTCATATGTTAAGTCCATGGAAAGAATCATTATTGTCATGATAAATGAGGACATAGGTAACCTTCAAATGCTGGACCCATCACAGTATAGCTTCATTAAAGGAAAGTCATGCCTATTAAATTTGGTGGACCTCTTTGAGAGGGTCACCAAAGTAATGGATGAAGGTAAACCTGTGCACACAGCATACCTCGAACTGGCCAAGGCTTTTGATACAATACCCACTCAGGCATTATAGATAAGTTATACAATTCAGGTATAAAACCATTTATCATCTGCTGGATAGCCAATTGATTAATTAACTGATCGGACCCAGGAGGTCATAATAGGTGAGGCCACCTCCACCAAGTACCCCAAGGCTTGGTACTGGGCATGTTTCTTTTTGACATCTATTTCTCTGAAATGGAAGCAAATGCTGAGGATTTATGGCTAAGTTTTTAGATGATCGCAAGCTGGAGATTATCATTGATTCCCTAGCAGACACTAGCATTCTTCAAGAAGGCCTATCTATGACTAACAAATGACGTCAAAGCCATGGTCTCAAACTCAATGCATAATCATACCCTTTCAGAAGTCAGCCATCCCAGCTAAACAACATGTAGATAATACACCCCTAACAGCTGACCCAGTGGTCAGGGATCTGATAACAAACATAGACACTAGGCTTATCTTTGATCACCATGTGGCCACAGAGGTGAAGAAATCTTTTTATATTGTGCAACTTATAAGTAAAGGCATAATATCTAAGTCCAGAGAGGCATCTATCCCATTGTTCTCTGCCTTTGTCAGACAAATCATACAGTAAATGCTCACGTTGGTATGTACATGATCAGCCATATGCAGCAACTTGAGCAACCTCAGAGGTCCCTTAAAAAGGATACAAGGCATAAAAAACTGCCTTACAAAGAATGACTTAAAGCCCTTCCCCTGTAATCAGTCTTCTATAGATTGCTGAGAGGTGATTTATGCCTGGCTTACAAGACATCTGCAAACCCCACACTTATGAATCTACTAGATATTTGCTAAGTCAAACAGTATCAGAAATACAAGGTCTGGGGACCATAATTTTGTCTGTGATTCAGAAGACTCTAGAGAGACAAGATATGTGCCCCACAGACTGTCACTCCTATGGAACAGGCATTCCATCCATTTGACTGTGACTTTGTCTATTATACAATTTATTTGCAACCTAGACCAGTGGATGAAGACTAGGAAATGTACACTGGACCTGGCACTCATGTCCCTTATAGACAGAAGTAGCTTATAAATGACTGGCCCTCAATGTCCTATTTGTATACAGGGCATCATTATTTTTTTCTGGAAAACTTGGCTAGGCTTAGAAAGACCCCACCTCCCACCCCCCCATGTTGTTAGATGCATAGATTGTTATTAGGCTAGTTACAAAATCTTATGCAAAGCAGTTTGGCTCCATAAAGGGTGTGATAAGTTGTCCTAGTGACTTCCAGATATTCTCAAATACTGAAATCAAATTAGATTATATTGAAGAAGAACTGCACAAACTGCATTCAAACAAAGAACAGGGAGGAGACAGAATTAGTGATAATGACCTGAGAACACTCCAGCAAGAACTTACGGTACCATTACAACTGTTATTTGCTATGTCATATAAATATGGGGAGATTCCTCATGCTTGGAGACATGCACTTGTTAAACCTATCTTTATATCAGCATACATATGTTGAAAATAGATCTATCACCATGTGTAACATGATGTTCTATGACAATATAATAACAGCTATGAATAAAAGAAAATTAGATGTAACTTCAGCATGTGATAGGGTCACAAAAAGCACTGCTCTATAAATTCGTACAACTAGGTATTGATGTAATCTTGATAGGATGAATAGCTGCATAGCTTACAAATAAAACATGACAAGTATCATACAGCAATTGGACAGGTGATATTCCAGGTATCAGTCAGGGTGTCCCACGGGGCTGTATCCTAAGCCCATACTTTTTAGATTGTATTTTTCAGATCTATCATTTTCAATTGAAGTGTTCCACAATCAATATGCAGATGACTTAAAAATGATTAAACTGATTACATGTGTTACAAATACAGCATGTCTGTAAAAGAACTTGACTAACTTAGCCATTTGTGCACATGAGAATAATATACTAATAAACACATCAAAAACTAAGCAAAGGAGATTTGGGTGATATAAACAAAGCTGAATACTTAAAACAGAAAACAGTGAGTGAAACTGTAGATTCATTTAAAGACTTGGATATGTGGGTAGATCCATCTTTGAGTTTTTCTAATCATATCAACCAATTTGATAGTTATAGAACTATAGGTTGTTTATAAAGATTAATGAAGTCTAGGAAATCAGAAATTAAGTCATTGTTTGTTAGTTTATTAGACCCAAAGTTGACTCTGGAATAACAATATGGACACCCTATAAGGAAACAAGCATCAGTAAACTGGAAAGAGTACAGTGGAAATATACCAAGGACATCCATAGATGTGAAAATGTAAGTTATTATGAAATACTAAAATAGCTGAACTTGTACAGTGTCTCTTATAGATATCTAAGACGAGATCTTATTCAGGTATATAGGGCATTTAGTGACAACTACCTCTGGGAATGTCTGGAGTCATCAAAAAGTACTAGAGAATGAGGCAGCCTATGTAGAATATTCTATAGGAATAAAAAGTGTACTAATTGGTTCTCTGACAGAGTAGCTGATGCATGGAACAGACTACCAAATTACATTAAAGCAAGCATTAGTTTAGATATTAGAACAGCCTAGATGGTTATTATGGAAACAGCTGTTTTGGTACATTGGCAAGCTTGAAGGTCATTATTGCCCATGCTCGAAATATTTGTATGTATGTATGTATTATTATCAAATCATAAAATAATGCCATCATTAATGTTCTAGAAGCAACAGTAAACAAGCTTCCATTATGTATGTCTCAGGCAAAGAACACAAGAAATTGCATGGGTCAGGAAGCAAAAACTAATGTTTAAAAAGGAAAATCCACTCGGAACAAACTAAAATCCTGATTAATAAGTATGCAGGTTGTTTGGATGCATTAAACAAAAAGAAGAAAAGATGGAATCTTTTCTGGGGTGGTATATTTCCCCCAGGATTACATTATACTGTTTAATAAATATTTTATTTAATGCGCATTCAATTATTAAAATAACAGAATGCTTTTTTGATTTTATATATATTAGCCTGGCAGTTAGTGTAGCAGGTTAAAGCTATGAGATGTTAATAAGTTACTTCCAGTAGTACAGGTTTGATTTGTATAGCCTCTGTTTGTCTACTGTATGACTTCAAGCAAGTTTTACTTTTTAACCAGAAAGTCCTTTGGGGCAATTGGGAATTTGGGCTAGGCTCCTTAATGGTCTCCTGACTGCATGTAATAGCCTATGAGTCAGTAGACAAGTGATCACAGGGGACCATAAGATGCCCAGCCATATGTATCTTTAATTTGTCACTTAAATTTCATGCCACTGTTTTCAAGAACTTAACAGTGCTCAATCTGAAATTGAGCAGAGCCATATAAAACCTTGGGGTAAATTTGTTCAATCCAGTCATCAAGACAAGTTTAATGGAGGCCAAGGTAGTACTTTGTTTGACCTGTAGAGGTAACTTATTCCACAGGCTTGGAGTATGCTGGGATAAGATCCCTTCTCCCTGTCTCCCTGTCTCTTTCCCTCTCCCTGGCTCTCTCCTTATCTTGTAAGTCTGCTTTATTTCTTGTTGTAGACTTACTTCCCTAGTGCAAGCATTTTTAGAGGCACTGTCCTTGCAAAGAAATAGGTCAAATAGAAATGGGTCTTCCATGATTTGAAAACTGAGATAAGGGTCATTTTAGAACAGAAGGTAGGCTACTGAGTACAGGGTGAGTTGTGTTAATCTATCATTATTTGAAGACTTTAAGGCATTTAATTTTCTTGGTTATAAATCTTTGGGGCATTTGAGCAATATGCTTAGATTTATACCTACCAAAGGAGGCATTGTATTCATTGATGACTTTCTTGGGTTTTGAAGGTATTGCTTTGGAAATTAACTAGGACAGTTAGAATGATTTCCTGATGATGGTGGAAATATGATGGTTATATGAGAGAGAGAGTTGTCCACATAAGTAGCCAAGTCTCATAACCCAGTCTGTGTGTGGAGGGGTAGCATTTATAATGTAGGAGATGGGAACAGGTTTTTCGCTAAAACCTACTATATAGAAATTTTTTTTTTATATTTAGCTTGAATCACCCTTTTAGTGCACCTGGTATGTTTCTATTCCAGCCCTTGCTGGAGCTGTTTTATATTAGTGGATAAGCAGATAATAGTGCCCAGCCTGCAGTCATCAGCAACCTTAGTCAACCACACTTCTTTGATATTGGCTTGGATGCGTGCAATATAAATAAAAAAGGAGAGAGACCAGTACTGAAACCTATGGTACCTTTACATTCAGAGAGGGCATTGGCAACTTTCACATCTTAACATCTGCTGGATATCCAGTTTGCAACCAACAGATAGTATAGGGTTTATGTTAAGTTTATCTAATTTTTCAATACTACTTTCATGAGGGATAGTTCCAAAAACTTTGACCACATCAAGATAAGTAGCATGCACTGAGTGATCAGTCTGTAGTCTCTGCTACCTTTTCAAATGAGCTTACTAGATTCAGGAGACAGGATTGGTTCTTCATAAAACTGAAATGACTGGGATCTAGATCAGCTAAGTTGTCTACGTCTGCATGAATGAGTTCTGCTGCAATGTGTCTATGAGTTTGCATACAAGGCTGATGGGCCTATAATTATCCAGATTCAAAAGGGTCTCCTTTGTGTAAGGCAGTCACAGTGGCTGTTCTGTAGGCATTGGCCACATATCTTGTGGATTAGTTTGTGGATGAGGGGTTTAAGTAGAAGAGCTTTCTCTATTGCCTCAGACTGCTTCAGGTAACTGAGACAACCTAAAACAGGAAGGAAGTTAAAGAAGTTAGACTTGTAGTGTGGAGGAACAAGCATGGGAACATTTTTTACAGGCAGTATTACTGTCAGAATATAGGAAGGTTGCTATTCTGCCTTGCCATTAACCCATTGGCTACAATTTGGCTCCTAAAAAACAATAAAATATAAATACTTCTCATCTTCTCTTTGTCGATGATCTAAAATTGTACAGCTCATCAGATGAGTCAAAACTTTTTCAGATGCTATAAGAATGTCATTTGGTCTTGATAAGTGTGCAAAAGCAACCTTTAAAGCAGGAAAACTGCAGCACCAGGAAAACATCAGTTTGGGACAAGAATGTGATATAAAAAAACTTAAGCAAGAGGGAGTGTATAAATACTTGGGAATTGATGAAGGATCAACAATAAAACATGAACAAATGCGAATAAAACTTAGTAAAGAATATTTCAGAAGACTTAAATTAATCCTGAAAACAGCGTTGACATCTAGGAACAAAATGCATGCTATAAACCAATTTGCTCTTCCTGTCCTATCTTACAGTTTTGGAGTGACTGACTGGCGCCAAAATGTGTTGGTTAGATGAGATAGAGGAAAACAAGAAGGATGCTTAATGTTTACCAAATGATTTATAAAAAATCAGTGCATACCAAGACTATATATTCCCTATTCTGAAGGGTCCTTGAAATTGATTATATGTATAGATCTGCAATTGTGTGACTCCACACATATCTGCTGACCTCACAAGACCAAAATGTAGTGAAAGTTTTGAAACATGAAGAGACTAAATCTAAGATGACTTCTCTGCTTAATTTAGCAGAAGCATATCGGCATGCCAACAGTTCAAATGATAGATGCTAGAAAACCGGATATAGTGGTTCAAGAAAAGAAGACAAGAGTAACATTGATCAATGAAATTGCCACACCCAGTGACTACAGTGTCTTGCATACAGAGAGGCACAAAGTCATAAAATATCAGGATCTGCAGGCAGAAACGAGTGCAATGTGGAAGAAAGATACCCAGACAGTTCCAATAGTAGTAGGAGCAACGGGTCTTATAAAAAAGAATCTACAATTGTATATGGATATGTTACCAATCCATGTAACTCTGTACGAATAACAGAAGGAGTCATTACTGGCCACATTGCGGGTTGGAGAGCAAATTTGGCTGGCATCAAAGATTGAAACAATACTAATTTTATGAACTTTAATCGTACTTTGACTTAGAAATGGGGTCCATTACAATAATGGTATTAGAAACCCAAAAGACTTGGAGAAATGAAAAAGGGTAAAACCATATTTATTCCACTAGAACTTATGCTCCTTTATAAGTTGCCCTTTAGTAGAAGCCATTAACATAAAACAAGTTAACTTAACAAAAGTGGCCCACTAATTAAATACATCTAACACAAACTGTATTTTTAATGGAGAAAGACATTTAGCACAATTGTAGCCACCTAAAGTGTCTTCCATACTGTCTACTCCCTAGCACAAATGCATGTACACACACACACGCGCACGCGCGCACACACACACACACACACACACACACACACACACACACACACACACACATGTACATACATACATACACACACACACAAAATACAAAGCCATTGTCGGAAGTGTTTTAGAATATGGAGCCATAGTCTGGTTTTCAGTTGGCAACTGGACAAAATAGAAGAACTGAAGGAATTTAGAGAAGAATGTTAAATAAACCACACACATTAAAAAACATCTGTACAACATATGATACACTGAAGTACTGAAGGAAAAGAGTTTTTTTTCATTCATGAATTATGATCCATTGTAACTAATGTTAGCTTCCTGCATACACTTCTTTACTGTGTCCTCTTACCCACTCAACACTAAATCATGTATATCATTCATAAGGTTTTACAACAGTGTGAATATGTTGAATCAGTGGCCATGCATGCATACAGGTTTTACAATGGTGTGAAAGTGCTGAATCAGTGGTCATGCATGTATGCAGCTTTTACAACAGTGTCAAATTGTTGAATCAGTAGCCATGCATGTATGCAGGTTTTACAACAGCGTGAATGGGTTGAACCAATGGTCATCCATGTATACAGGTTTTACAACAGTGTAAATGTCTTGAATCAGTGGCCATTCATGCATGCAAGTTTTACAACAGTGTCCATGGGATGAATCAATGATCATGTGTGTATACAGGTTTTACAACAGTGAGAAAGTGTTGAACTACTGTCCATGAATGCATACAGGTTTTACAACAGTATGACTGTGTTGAATCAGTTGCCATTCATGTACACAGGTTTTACAACACTGTGAATGTGTTGAATCAGTGTAATGCGTGTATGTAGGTTTCACTACACTGTGAATGTATTGAATAAGTGGCCATGCATGTATACAGGATTTACAACAGTGTGAATGTGTTGAATTAGTGACCATGTATGTATGCAGGTTTTACAACAGTGTGAATGGGTTGAATTAATGGTCATGCATGTATACAGGTTTTTCAACAGTGTGAAGGTGCTGAATCAGTGGCAATGCATGTTTACTGGTTTTACAAGAGTGTAAATGGGTTTAATTAGTGGCCATGTATGTATACAGGTTTTACAACAGTCTGAATTGGTGAATCAATGGTCATGCATGTATACATGTTTTACAAAAGTGTGAATGTGTCCAATCAGTGGCCATGCATGTATACAGGTTTTACAACAGTGTGACTCTGTTGAATCAGTGGCAATGCATGCATACAGGTTTTAAAACAGTGTGAATGTGTTGCAACAGTTTAATGCATGTATGCAGGATTTACAATGGTGTCAGTGTGTTGAATCAATGGCAATACATGTATACAGGTTTTAAAACAGTGTGAATGTGTTGAAACAGTGTAATGCATGTATGCAGGTTTACAACAATGTCAGTGTGTTGAATCAATGGCCATGCATGTATGCAGGTTTTACAACAGTGTGAATATGTTCAATCAGTGGCCATGCATGTATACAGGTTTAACAACAGTGTGACTGTGCTGAATCAGTGGCAATTCATGTATACAGGTATTACAACAGTGTAAATGTGTTGAATCAGTGGCCATGCATGTATACAGGTTTTACAACCATGTTAATATGTTGACTCAACGTCCATGCATGTATACAGGTTTTACAACAGTCTGAATGGGTGAATCAATGGTCATGCATGTACACAGGTTTTACAACAGTGTGAATGTGTTCAGTCAGTGGCCTTGCATGTATACAGGTTTTAAAACAGTGTGAATGTGCTGGATCAGTGGCAATGCATGTATACAGGTATTACAACAGTGTGGATGTGTTGAATCAGTGCAATGCATGTATGCAGGTTTTGCAACAGTGCCAATGTGTTGAATCAGTGGCCATGCATGTATACAGGTTTTACAACAGTGTGAATGTGTTGAATCAATGGCTATGCATGTATGCAAGTTTTACAACAGTGTGAATGGGTGAATCAATGGTCATGCAAGTACACAGGTTTTACAGCAGTGTAAATGTGTTCAATCATGGCCATGCATGTATACAGGTTTTACAACAGTGTGCCCGTGCTGAATCAGTGACAATGCATGTATACATGTTTTACAACAGTGGGAATATGTTGAATCAGTGTAATGCATGTATGCAGGTTTTACAAAATTGTCAATGTGTTGAATCAGTGGTCATACATGTATACAGGTTTTACAAAAGTTTGAATGTGTTGAATCAGTGGCCATGCATGTACAAAGGCCTTACAACAGTGTGAATGTGCTAAATCAGTGGTCATGCATGTATACAAGTTTTACAATAGTGTGAATGTCTTGATTTAGTGGCCCTGCATGTACACTGGCTTTACAACAGAGTGAATGTGTTGAATCAGTGTCCATGGATGTATACAGTTTTTACAACAGTGTGAATGTATTGAATCAGTGTCCACGCATGTATACAGGTTTTACAACAGTATGACTGTGTTGAATCAGCGGCCATACATGTATGCAGGTTTTGCAACAGTGTCAATGTATTGAATCAATGGCCATGTATGTATGCAAGTTTTACATCAGTGTGAATGTCCTGAATCAGTGGACATGCATGTATGCAGGTTTTACAGCAATGTGAATGTGCTGGATCAATGGTCATGCATTTATGCAGGTTTTGCAACAGTGTGAATGTGTTGAATCAGTGGCCATGCATGTATACAGCTTTTTACAACAGTGTGAATGTTTTCAATCAGTGGCCATGCATGTATACAGGTTTTACAACACTGTGAATTTGTTGAATCAGTGGCCATGCATGTATGCAGGTTTTACAACAGTGTGAATGTGTTGAATCAGAGGCCATGCATGTATACAGGTTTTCCAGCAATGTGAATATGCTGAATCATGGTCATGAATCTATGCGGATTTTACAACAGTGCAAATGTGTTGAATAAGTGGCAATGCATATATACAGGTTTTACAACAGTGTGAATAATTTCAATCAGTGGGCATGCAGGTATATGTGTTTTACAATACTGTTAATGTGATCAATCAGTGGCCATGCATCCATACAGGTTTTACAACAGTGTGAATGTGTTTAATCACTGGCCATGCATGTATGCAGCCTTTACAACTGTGTGGATGTGTTGAATAAGTGGCCATGCATATATGCAGGTTTTACAACAGTGTTCATTTGCTGAATCAGTGGCCACACATGTATGCAGGTTTTAAAACAGTGTGAATGTGTTGAATCAGTTGTCAGGCATGAATGCAGGTTTTAAAACAGTGTGAATATGTTGAATCAGTGGCCATGCATGTATGCAGGTTTTACAACAGTGTGAATGTGCTGGATCAGTGCCCGTGCATGTATGCATATTTTACAGCAGTGTGAATGTATTGAATCAATGGTCATGCATGTATGGAGGGTTTACAACAGTGTTAATGTGTTGAATCAGTGCTCACACATATATACAGGTTTTACAACAGTGTGAATGTGTTGATTCAGTGGCCATGCATGTGCACAAACTTTACAACAGTGTGAATGTGTTCAATCAGTGCCCATGCATGTATGCAAGTTTTACAATAGTGTGAATGTGTTGAATCAGTGGCCATGCATGTATAGAGTTTTTACAACAGTGTGAATGTGTTGAACCAGTGGTCATACATGTATACCAGCTTTACTACACTGTAAATGTGTTGAATCAGTGTCCATGCATGTATGCAGGTTTTACAACAATGTGAATATGTTGAATTAGTGGCCAAGCATGTATGCAAGTTTTACAACACTGTGAATGTGTTGAATCAGTGGCCATACATGTATATAGGTTTTACAACAGTGTGAATGTGTTGAATCTGTGGCCATGCATGTATGCAGGTTTTATAACACTGTGAATGTGTTGAATCAGTGGCCATACATGTATGCAGGTTTTACAGCAGTGTCAGTGTGTAGAATCAGTGGCCATGCATGTATGCAGGTTTTACAACAGTGTTAATGTACTGAATCAGTGGTCACACATGTATACAGGTTTTACAACAGTGTGAATGTGTTCAATCAGTGCCCATGCATGTATGCAAGTTTTGCAATAGTGTGAATGTGTTGAATCAGTGGCCATGCATGTATAGAGTTTTTACAACAGTGTGAATGTGTTGAATCAATGGCCATGCATGTAAGCGGGTTTTACAACAGTGTAAATGTGTTGAATTAGTGGCCAAGCATGTATGCATGTTTTACAACACTGTGAATGTGTTGAATCAGTGGCTATGCATGTATGCAAGTTTTAAAACAGTGTGAATGTGCTGAATCAATGGCCATACATGTATGCAGGTTTTACAGCAGAATCAGTGTGTTGAATCAGTGGCTATGCATGTATGCAGGTTTTACAACAGTGTTAATGTGCTGAATCAGTGGTCACGCATGTATACAAGTTTTACAACAGTGTGAAAGTGTTGAATCAATGCTCATCCATGTATACAAGTTTTACAATAGTCTGAATGTGTTGAATCAGTGGACATGCATGTATAAAGTTTTTACAACATTGTGAATGTGTTGTACCAGTGGTCATGCATGTATACCAGCTTTACAACACTGTAAATGTGTTAAATCAATGTCCATGCATGTATGCAGGTTTTACAACAGTGTGAATGTGTTGTCTCTGTGGCCATGCATGTATGCAAGTTTTACAACAGTATGAATGTCTTGAATCAGTGGCCATGCATGTATATAGGTTTTACAACAGTGTGAATGTGTTGAATCTGTGGTCATGCATGTATGCAGGTTTTATAACACTGTGAATGTGTTGAATCAGTGGCCATACAAGTATACAGGTTTTACAGTAGTGTCAGTGTGTTGAATCAGTGACCATGCATGTATGCAGGTTTTACAACAGTGTTAATGTATTGAATCAGTGGTCATGCATGTATACAGGTTTTACAACAGTGTGAATGTGTTGATTCAATGGCCATGCATGTGCACAGGCTTTACAACAGTGTGAATCTGTTCAATCAGTGCCCATGCATGTATGCAAGATTTACAATAGTGTGAATGTGTTGAATCAGTGGCCATGCATGTATAGAGTTTTTACAACAGTGTGAATGTGTTGAAGCAGTGGTCATGCATGTATACCAGCTTTGCAACACTGTAAATGTGTTGAATCAGTGTCTATGCATGTATACAGGTTTTACAACAGTGTGAATATGTTAAATCAATGGCCATGCATGTAAGCAGGTTTTACAACACTGTGAAAATGTTGAATTAGTGGTCAAACATGTATGCAGGTTTTACAGTACTGTGAATGTGTTGAATCAGTGACTATGCATGTATGCAAGTTTTACAACAGTGTGAATGTGTTGAATCAATGGCTATACATGTATGCAGATTTTACAGCAGTGTCAGTGTGTTGAATCAGTGGCCATGCATGTATGCAGGTTTTACAACAGTCTGAAAGTGCTGAATCAGTGCCCATGCATGTATGCGAGTTTTACAACAGTCTGAATGTGTTGAATCAATGGCCATGCATTTATACAAGTTTTACAACAGTGTGAATGTATTGAGTCTGTGACCATGAATGTACACAGGCTTTACAACAGTGTGAATGTGGTGAATCACGTGGTCATGCATGTATACACATTTTGGAATACTGTGAATGCCTTGATTCAGTGGCTTTGAATGTACACAGGTTTTACAACTGTGTCAATGTGTTGAATCAGTAGCCATGAAGGTATACCATTTTTACAACATTGTGAATGTGTTAAATCAGTGGCCATGCATGTATACAGGTTTTAAGCCAGAGTGAATGTGTTAAATCAGTGGCCATACATGTATGCATGTTTTACAACAGTATGAATGTGTTGAATCAATGGCCATGTATGTATGCAGGTTTTACAACAGTGTGAATGTGTTAAATCCATGGCCATGCATCTATGCAGGTTTTACAACATTGTGAATGTTTTCAGTCAGTGGCCAAACATGTATACAGGTTTTACAACACTGTGAATGTGTTGAATCAGTGGCCATGCAGTTATGCAGGTTTTACAACAGTGTGAATGGGTGAATCAGTGTTCACCCATGTACACAGGTTTTATAACAGTGTGAATATGTTGAATTAGTGGCCAAGCAGGTATGCAGGTTTTACAGCACTGTGAATGTGTGGAATCAGTGGCCATGCATGTATGCAGGTTTTACAACAGTGTGAATGTGTTGAATCAGTGACCATGCATGTATATAGGTTTTACAACAGTGTGAATGTGTTCAATCAGTGCCCATGCATGTATGCAATTTTTACAATAGTGTGAATGTGTTGAACCAGTGGCCATGCATGTATAGAGTTTTTACAGCAGTGTGAATGTGTTGAACCAGTGGTCATGCATGTATACCAGCTTTACAACACTGTAAATGTGTTAAATCAGTGCCCATGCATGTATACAGGTTTTACAACAGTGTGAATGTGTTGAATTAATGGCCATGCATGTAAGCAGGTTTTACAACAGTGTGAATGTGTTGAATTAGTGGCCAAGCATGTATGCAGGTTTTACAACACTGTGAATGTGTTGAATCAGTGGCCATGCATGTATGCAAGTTTTACAACAGTGTGAATGTGTTGAATCAGTGGCCATACATGTATGCAGGTTTTACAGCAGTATCAGTGTGTTGAATCAGTGGCCATGCATGTATGCAGGTTTTACAACAGTGTTAATGTGTTGAATCATTGGTCACGCATGTATACAGGTTTTACAACAGTGTGAAAATGTTGAATCAATGCCCATGCATGTATACCAGTTTTACAGCAGTGTGAATGTGCTGAATCAATGGTCATGCATCTGTGCTGGATTTACAACAGTGAGAATGTGTTGAATTGGTTTTACAACACTGTGAATGTGTTGAATCAGTGGCCATGCATGTATGCAAGTTTTACAACAGTGTGAATGTGTTGAATCAGTGGCCATACATGTATGCAGGTTTTACAGCAGTATCAGTGTGTTGAATCAGTGGCCATGCATGTATGCAGGTTTTACAACAGTGTTAATGTGTTGAATCATTGGTCACTCATGTATACAGGTTTTACAACAGTGTGAAAATGTTGAATCAATGCCCATGCATGTATACCAGTTTTACAGCAGTGTGAATGTGCTGAATCAATGGTCATGCATTTGTGCTGGATTTACAACAGTGAGAATGTGTTTAATCAATGGTCATACATATGCACAGGATTTACAACAGTGTGAATATGTTGAATCAGTGGCCATGCATGTATTCAGGTTTTACAACAGTATCAATCAGTTGAATCATTGGGCATGCATGTATACAGGTTTTACAACCGTATGAACATGCTGAATCAGTTGCCATGCATGTATGCAGGTTTTACAACAGTGTGGATGGTTGAGTCAATGGACATGCATGTATACAGGTTTTGCAACAGTGTGAATGTGTTGGATCAGTGGCCATGCATCTATGCAGGTTTTACAACAGTGTGAATGTGTTGAATAACTGGCCATGCATGTATACAGGTTTTACAACAGTGTGAATGTTTTCAGTCAGTGGCCAAACATGTATACAGGTTTTACAACACTGTGAATGTGTTGAATCAGTGGCCATGCAGTTATGCAGGCTTTACTACACTGTGAAAGCAATGAATCAGAGGCCATGCATGTATGCAGATTTTACCACAGTGTCAATGCTTTGAATTAGTGGACACGCATGTATGCAGGTTTTGCAACATTGTGAATATGTTGAATCACTGGCCATGCATGTATGCCAGTTTTCCAACATTGTGAAAATGTTGAACCAGTGGCCATGCATGTATGCTGGTTTTACAACAGTGTGAATGTGTTGAATGAGTGGCCATACATGTATGTAGGTTTTACAACACTGTAAATGTATACAGGTTTTAAGCCAGAGTGAATGTGTTAAATCAGTGGCCATACATGTATGCATGTTTTACAACAGTATGAATGTGTTGAATCAATGGCCATGTATGTATGCAGGTTTTACAACAGTGTGAATGTGTTGAATCCATGGCCATGCATGTATAAAGGTTTTACAACAGTGTGATTGTATTAAATCAGTGGTCATGCATGTACACAGGTTTTACAACAGTGTCAATGTGTTCAATCAGTGGCCATGCATGTATAAAGGTTTTACAACAGTGTGACTGTATTAAATCAGTGGCAATGCATGCATGCAGGTTTGGCAACAGTGTGAATATGTTGAATCAGTGGCCATGCATGTATGCAGGTTTTACAACAGTGTGATTGTGTTGAATCAGTGGTCATGCATGTACACATGTTTTACAACAGCATGAATGTTTTCAATCAATGGCCATGCATTTATACAAGTTTCACAACAGTCTGAATGTATTCAATCAGTGGCTACTCATGTACACAGGCCTTACAACAGTCTGAATGTGTTTTATCCATGGCTATGCATGTACACAGGCCTTACAACAGTGTAAATGTGTTGAATCAGTGGTCATGCATGCATACAGGTTTTACAATAATGTGAATGTCTTGATTCAATGGTCATGCATCTATACATGCTTTGCAACAGTCTGAATGTGTTGAATCAGTGGCCATGCATGTATACAGGTTTTACAACAGTGTGAATGTGTTGAATCAGTGACAATACATGTGTGCAGGTTTTATAACAGTGTGAATGTGTTGAATCAATGGTCAAGTATGTATGTAGGTTTTATAACAGTGTGAATGTGCTGAATCAGTGGCCATGCATGTATGCCGGTTTTACAACAGTGTGAATGTACTGTATCAATGGTCATGCATCTATGCAGGATTTACAACAGTGTGAATGTGTTTAATAAATGGCCATACATATACATAGGCTTTACAACAGTGTGAATATGTTGAATAAGTGGCCATTCATGTATGCAGGTTTTATAACAGTGTCAATATGTTGAATCAGTGGGCATGCATGTATACATGTTTTACAACAGTTTGAACATGTTGAATCAGTGGCCATGCATGTATGCAGGTTTTTACAATAGTGAGAATGTGTTGATTCTATGGACATGCATGTATGCAGGTTTTACAATACTGTGAATGGGTGAGTCAATGGTCATGCATGTATACAGGTTTTACAACAGTGTGAATGTGTTCAATCAGTGGCCATGCATGTATACAGGTTTTACAACAGTGTGAATGTGTTGAATCAGTGTAATGCATGTATGCACGTATTACAACAGTGTGAATGTGTTGAATCAGTGGTCATGCATGTATACAGGTTCTACAACATTGTGAATGTGTTGAATCAGTGGCCATGCATGTATGCAGGCTTTACAACTGTGTGAATGTGTTGAATCAGTGGCCATGCATGTATGCATGTTTTACTACAGTGGGAATGTGTTGAATCAATGACCATGCATGTAAGCAGGTTTTACAAGAGTTTTAATTTGTTGAATCAGTGGCCATACATGTATGTAGGTTTTAACTCATTACAGCTGAGTGATATCTGCAGGTGTTACTGCAGTTACCTCCTACCGAGCCTCTAGGCGTCAGATATTGCCTGTTTATATTTACGTTAATAATTCCAAAAACCATGTTACATACAAGGTATCAGAACAGTTTATCTTGAAGAATACATGATGGCAAACACAATTGTATTGGTATATGAACTCTATCAAAGAGTATTTGTCAGAATTGTAAGGTGATAACTTCATTTTTTAAAGGCTGAAGCCACACCCACTGGGAGTTAAAGGTATGCACCCAAAAGAACTGCACTGGAGGGAATGAGTTAAAGCAGTGTGAATTTGTTGAATCAGTGGCCATGCATGTACACAGGGATTACCACAGTGTGAATGTGTTGAATCAGTAGCCATGCATTTATGCAGGTTTCACAACAGTGTCAATGTGTTGAATCAATGTCCATGCATATATACAGCTTTTACAATAGTGTGAATGTGTTGATTCAGTGGCCATGCATGTATACAGTTTTACACCAGTGTGAGTGTGTTGAATCAGTGGCCATGAAAGTATACAGGTTTTCCAGCAGTGTGAATGTGTTGAATCACTGGCAATGCATGTTTGCAGGTTTTACAACAGTGTGAATGTGTTGAATCAATGCCCATTTATGTATGCAGATTATACAACAGTGTGAATGTGTTGAATCAGTCGCTATGCATGTATGCCAGTTTTACAACAGTGTGAGTGTGTTGAATCAGTGGCCATGAAAGTATACAGGTTTTCCAACAGTGTGAATGTGTTGAATCACTGGCAATGCATGTTTGCAGGTTTTACAACAGTGTCAATGTGTTGAATCAATGCCCATTTATGTATGCAGATTATACAACAGTGTGAATGTGTTGAATCAGTCACTATGCATATATGCCAGTTTTACAATAATGTGAATGTGTTGAATCAGTGGCCATGCATGTATGCAGGTTTTACAACAAGGTAAATATGTTGATTTAATGACCATGCATGTATACAGGTTTTACAACATTGTTAATGTGTTGAATCAGTGGCAATGCATGTTTGCAGGTTTTACAACAGTGTGAATGTGTTGAATCAATGCCTATTTATGTATGCAGATTATACAACAGTGTGAATGTGTTGAATCAGTCGCTATGCATGTATGCCAGTTTTACAACAGTGTGAATGTGTTGAATCAGTGGCCATGCATGTATGCAGGTTTTACAACAAGGTAAATATGTTGATTCAATGACCATGCATGTATACAGGTTTTACAACATTGTTAATGTATTGAATCAGTGGCTATACATGTATGCAGGTTTTACAACAGTGTGAATGTGTTGAATCAGTGGCCATGCATAAATGAAGGTTTTGAAACAGAGTGAATATGTTGAATCAGTGGCCATGTATGTATTCAAGTTTTACAACAGTGTGAATGTGTTGAATCAGTGGCCAGGTATGTATGTAGGTTTTATAGCAGTGTGGATGTGTTGAATTAATGGTCATGCATGCATGCAGGTTTCACAACAGTGTGAAGGTGTTGAATCAATGGCCATGTATGTATGCAGGTCTTACAACAATGTGAATGTATGGAATCAGTGAGCATGCATGTATGCAGGTTTTAACACAGTGTGAATTTGTTGAATCAGTGGCCATACATGTATGCAGGTTTTACAACAGTGTGAATGTGTTAAATCAATGGCCATTTATGCATGCAGGTTTTACAACAGTGTCAATGTGTTGAATCAGTGTGCATGCATGTACGCATGTTTTAAAACAGAGTTAATGTGTTGAATCAGTGGCCATACATGTATGCAGATTTTACAACTGTGTGAATATGTTGAATTAATGACCATGCATATATACAGGTTTTACAACAGTGTTAATGTGTTGAATCAGTGCGCATGCATGTATACAGGTTTTACTACAGTGTTAATGTGTTCAATCAGTGGTCATACATGTAGGCAGGTTTTACAACAGTGTGAATGTGTTGAATCAGTGGCCATGCATGTATGCAGGTTTTAGAGCAGTGTGAATCTGTTGATTCAATGGTCATGCATGTATGCAGGTTTTACAACACTGTCAATGTGTTGAATCATTGGCCATACAGGTATGCAGGTTTTGAAACAGTGTCAATGTGTTGAATCATTAGTCATGCATGTATACAGGTTTTACAACAGTGTGAATGTGTTGATTCAGTGGCTATGCATGTACACAGGCCTTACAACAGTGTAAATGTGTTGAATCAGTGGCCATGCATGTATGCAGGTTTTACAACAGTTTGAATGTATTGAATCAGTGGCCATGTATGTATACAGGTTTTACAACAGTCTGAATGTGTTGAATCAGTGGCCATGCATGTATGCAGATTTTACACCAGTGTCAATATGTTGAATCAATGGCCATGCACTTATTCAGGTTTTATAACAGTGTGAATGTGTTAAATCAGTGGCCATGCATGTACACAGGGATTACCACAGTGCAATGTGTTGAATCAGTAGCCATGCATGTATGTAGGTTTCACAACCATGTCAATGTGTTGAATCAATAGCCATGCATATATACAACTTTACAACAGTGTGAATGTATTGATTCAGTGGCCATGCATGTATACAGTTTTACAACAGCGTGAGTGTGTTGAATCAGTGGCAATGAACGTATACAGATTTTACAACAGTGTAAATGTGCTGAATCACTGGCAATGCATGTTTGCAGGTTTTACAACAGTGTGAATGTGTTGAATCAATGGCCATTTATGTATGCAGATTATACAACAGTGTGAATGTGTTGAATCAGTGGCTATGCATGTATGCAGCTTTTAAAACAGTGTGAATGTTTGAATCAGTGGCCATGCATGTCTGCAGGTTTTACAACAGAGTGAATATGTTGATTCAATGGCCATGCATGTATACAGGTTATACAACATTCTTAATGTTTTGAATCAGTGGCCATACATGTATGCAGGTTTTACAACAGTGTGAATGTGTTGAATCAGTGGCCAAGCATGAATGCAGGTTTTGCAACAGTATGAATATGTTGTATCAGTGGCCATGCATGTATTCAGGTTTTACAACAGTGTCAATGTGTTGAATCAGTGGCCATGAATGTATGTAGGTTTTACAGCAGTGTGAATGTGTTGAATCAATGGTCATGCATGTATGCAGGTTTCACGACAGTGTGAATGTGTTGAATCAATGGCCATGTATGTATGCAGATCTTACAACAATGTGAATGTGTGAATCAGTGAGCATGCATGTATGCAAGTTTTAACACAGTGTGAATTTGTTGAATCAGTAGCCATACATGTATGCAGGTTTTACAAAAGTGTGAATGTATTAAATCATTGGCCATTTATGTATGCAGGATTTACAACAGTATTAATGTGTTGAAAATGTGTGCATGCATGTATGCAGGTTTGAAAACAGTGTGGATGTGTTGAATCAGTGCCCATCCATGTATGCAGGTTTTACAACTCTGTGAATATGTTGAATTAATGACCATGCATGTATACAGGTTTTACTACAGTGTTAATGTGTTCAATCAGTCGACATACATGTAGGCAGGTTTTACAACAGTGTGAATATCTTGAATCAGTGACTATGCATGTATGCAGGTTTTACAACAGTGTGAATGTGTTGAATCAGTGGCCATGCATGTATGCAGGATTTAGAGCAGTGTGAATCTGTTGATTCAATGGTCATGCATGTATGCAGGTTTTACAACACTGTCAATGTGTTGAATCGTTGGCCATGCATGTATGCAGGTTTTAAAACAGTGTCAATGTGTTGAATCATTAGTCATGCATGTATACAGGTTTTACAACAGTGTGAATGTGTTGATTCAGTGGCCATGCATGTACACAGGCCTTACAACAGTGTACATGTGTTGAATCAGTGGGCATGTATGTATACAGGTTTTACAACAGCAATATATATGACGAATCAATTACCCTGCATGTGTACAGATTTTTCAATGATCTTAATGTGTTGAGTCAGTGGCCATACATGTATGCAGGATTACAACAGTGCAAATGTGTTAAATCAATGGCCATGCATGTATGCAGGTTTTCAACAGTGTCAGTGTGTTGAATTAGTAGCCATGGATGTATGCTGGTTTTAAAATAGTGTCAATGAGTTGAATCAATGGTCATGCATCTGTGCAGGTTTTACAGCAGTGTGAATGTGTTTAATCAGTGACCAGGCATGTATACAGGTTGTACAACATTATCAGTGTTTTGAATCAGTAGCCTTCCATGTATACAGTTTTTACAACAGTGTAAATGTGCTTAATTAGTGGCAATGCATGTATACAGGTTTTACAACAGTGTGAATATTTTGAATCAGTGACCATGTATGTTTACAGTTTTAACAACACTGTGAATGTGTTGTATCTGTGGCCATGCATGTATGCAGATTTTACAACTGTGTGAATGTATTGAATCAATGCCTATGCATGTATACAGGTTTTACAACATAGTGAATGTGTTGAATCAATGGTCATGCATCAATGCAGGTTTTACAACAGTTTGAATGTATTGAATCAGTGGCCATGTATGTATACAGGTTTTACAACAGTCTGAATGTGTTGAATCAGTGGCCATGCATGTATGCATGAATTACAACAGTGTGAATATGTTGAATCAATGGTCATGCATCAATGCAGGTTTTACAACAGTTTGAATGTATTGAATCAATGGTCATGCATGTATTCAGGCTTTACAACAGTGTGAATGTGTTGAATCAGTCTCCATGCATGTATACAGGTTTTCCAACACTGCAAATATTTTGAATCAGTGGTCATACATGTATGCAGGTTTTAAAACAGTGTGAATGTGTTGAATCAATACCCATGCAAATAAGCAGGTTTTACAACAGTGTGAAAGTGTTACATTAGTGGCCAAGCATGTATGCAGGTTATACAACACTGTGAATGTGTTGAATCAGTGGCCATCCATGTATGCATGTTTTACAACAATGTGAATGTGTTGAATCTCTGGCCATGCATGTATGCAGCTTTTACAACAGTGTGAATGTGTTGAATCAGTGGTCATACATGTATGCAGGTTCTATAACAGTGTAAATGTGTTGAATTAGTGGCCATGCATGTATGCACGTTTTTACAAATGTGTCAGTGTGTTGAATCAGTGACCATGCATGTATGCAGATTTTACAACAGTGTCAATATGTTGAATCAATGGCCATGCATTTATTCAGGTTTTATAACAGTGTGAATGTGTTAAATCAGTGGCCATGCATCTACACAGGGATTACCACAGTGGAATGTGTTGAATCAGTAGCCATGCATGTATGTAGGTTTCACAACAGTGTCAATGTGTTGAATCAATGGCCATGCATATATACAGCTTTACAACAGTACAGTGTGAATGCATTGATTCAGTGGCCATGCATGTATACAGTTTTACAACAGTGTGAGTGTGTTGAATCAGTGGCAATGAACGTATACAGATTTTACAACAGTGTAAATGTGTTGAATCACTGGCAATGCATGTTTGCAGGTTTTACAACAGTGTGAATGTGTTGAATCAATGGCCATTTATGTATGCAGATTATACAACAGTGTGAATGTGTTGAATCAGTGGCTATGCATGTATGCAGCTTTTACAACAGTGTGAATGTTTGAATCAGTGGTCATGCATGTCTGCAGGTTTTACAACAGGGTGAATATGTTGATTCAATGGCCATGCATGTATACAGGTTTTACAACATTCTTAATGATTTGAATCAGTGGCCATACATGTATGCAGGTTTCACAACAGTGTGAATGTGTTGAATCAATGGCCATGTATTTATGCAGGTCTTACAACAATGTGAATGTATGGAATCAGTGAGCATGCATATATGCAAGTTTTAACACAGTGTGAATTTGTTGAATCAGTAGCCATACATGTATGCAGGTTTTACAAAAGTGTGAATGTATTAAATCATTGGCCATTTATGTATGCAGGTTTTACAACAGTATTAATGTGTTGAAAATGTGTGCATGCATGTATGCAGGTTTGAAAACAGTGTGAATGTGTTGAATCAGTGCCCATCCATGTATGCAGGTTTTACAATTCTGTGAATATGTTGAATTAATGACCATGCATGTATACAGGTTTTACTACAGTGTTAATGTGTTCAATCAGTGGACATACATGTAGGCAGGTTGTACAACAGTGTGAATATCTTGAATCAGTGACTATGCATATGTGCAGGTTTTACAACAGTGTGAATGTGTTGAATCAGTGGCCATGCATGTATGCAGGATTTAGAGCAGTGTGAATCTGTTGATTCAACGGTCATGCATGCATGCAGGTTTTACAACACTGTCAATGTGTTGAATCATTGGCCATGTATGTATGCAGGATTTAAAACAGTGTCAATGTGTTGAATCATTAGTCATGCATGTATACAGGTTTTACAACAGTGTGAATGTGTTGATTCAGTGGCCATGCATGTACACAGGCCTTACAACAGTGTAAATGTGTTGAATCAGTGGACATGTATGTATGCAGGTTTTACAACAGCAAAATATATGTTGAATCAATTACCCTGCATGTGTACAGATTTTTCAATGATCTTAATGTGTTGAGTCAGTGGCCATACATGTATGCAGGATTACAACAGTTCAAATGTGTTAAATCAATGGCCATGCATGTATGCAGGTTTTCAACAGTGTCAGTGTGTTGAATTAGTGGCCATGGATGTATGCTGGTTTTAAAATAGTGTCAATGGGTTGAATCAATGGTCATGCATCTGTGCAGGTTTTACAGCAGTGTGAATGTGTTTAATCAGTGACTAGGCATGTATACAGGCTGTACAACATTATCAGTGTTTTGAATCAGTAGCCTTCCATGTATACAGTTTTTACAACAGTGTAAATGTGCTTAATTAGTGGCAATGCATGTATACAGGTTTTACAACAGTGTGAATGTTTTGAATCAGTTGCCATGCATGTATTCCGGTTTTGCAACAGTATGAATGGTTTGAATTAGTGGCCATGCATGTATGCAGGTATTACAACACTGTGAATGGGTTGAATCAGTGGCCATGCATCTATGCTGGTTTTAGAACAGTGTGAATGTGTTGAATCAATGGCCATGCTTCTATGAAGGATTTACAACAGTGTGAAAGGGTGAATCAATGGTCATGCATGTACACAGGTTTTACAACAGTGTGAATGTGTTCAATCAGTGGCCATGCATGTATATAGGTTTTACAACAGTGTGACTGTGTTGAATCACTGGCCCTGCATGTATACAGGTTTTACAACAGTGTGAATATTTTGAATCAGTGGCCATGTATGTTTACAGTTTTTACAACACTGTGAATGTGTTGTATCTGTGGCCATGCGTGTATCCAGATTTTACAACTGTGTGAATGCATTGAATAAATGGCCATGCATGTATACAGGTTTTACAACATAGTGAATGTGTTGAATCAATGGTCATGCATCTATGCAGGATTTACAACAGTGTGAATGTGTTGAATCACTGGCCGTGCATGTATACAGGATATACAACAGTGTGGATGTTTTCAATCAGTGGCCATGCATGTTTACAGTTTTTACAACAGTTTGAATGTATTGAATCAGTGGCCATGTATGTATACAGGTTTTATAACAGTCTGAATGTGTTTAATCAGTGGCCATGCATCAATGCAGGATTTACAACAGTGTGAATATGTTGAATCAATGGTCATGCATATATGCAGGTTTTACAAGAGTGTGAATGTGTTCAGTCAGTGGCCATGCATGAATACAGTTTTTACAAATGTCTGAATGTGTTCAATCAATGGCCATGCAAGTACATTGGTTTTACACCAGTGTGAATGTGTTGAATCAGTGCCCATGCATGTATGCAGGTTTTACAACCGTCTGAATGTGTTGAATCAATGGCCATACATGTATACAGGTTTTACAAGAGTGTGAATGTGTTCAGTCAGTGGCCATGCAAGAATACAGGTTTTTACAAATGTCTGAATGTCTTGACTCATGGGCCATGCATGTACACATTTTTACACCAGTGTGAATGTGTTGAATCAATGGCCATGCAAGTACACAGGCTTTACAACAGTGTGAGTGTGTTGAATCAGTGCTCATGCATGTATGCAGATTTTACAACAGTGTCAATATGTTGAATCAATGGCCATGCATTTATTCAGGTTTTATAACAGTGTGAATGTGTTAAATCAGTGGCCATGCATGTACACAGGGATTACCACAGTGGAATGTGTTGAATCAGTAGCCATGCATGTATGTAGGTTTCACAACCATGTCAATGTGTTGAATCAATAGCCATGCATATATACAGCTTTACAACAGTGTGAATGTATTGATTCAGTGGCCATGCATGTATACAGTTTTACAACAGTGTGAGTGTGTTGAATCAGTGGCAATGAATGTATACAGATTTTACAACAGTGTAAATGTGTTGAATCACTGGCAATGCATGTTTGCAGGTTTTACAACAGTGTGAATATGTTGAATCAATGGCCATTTATGTATGCAGATTATATAACAGTGTGAATGTGTTGAATCAGTGGCTATGCATGTATGCAGCTTTTACAACAGTGTGAATGTTTGAATCAGTGGCCATGCATGTCTGCAGGTTTTACAACAGGGTGAATATGTTGATTCAATGGCCATGCATGTATACAGGTTTTACAACATTGTTAATGTTTTGAATCAGTGGCCATACATGTATGCAGGTTTTACAACAGTGTGAATGTGTTGTGGGCAACAGTATGAATATGTTGTATCAGTGGCCGTGCATGTATTCAGGTTTTACAACAGTGAGAATGTGTTGAATCAAAGCGCATTCATGTATTCCAACAGTGTGAATGTGTTGAATCGGTGGCCATGCATGTATACAGGTTTTACAACAGTGTGAATGTGTTGAATCAGTGGCCACGCATGTACACAGGCTTTACAACAGTGTGAATGTGTTAATTCAGTGGCCATGCATGTATGTAGGTTTTGCAACAGTGTTAATGTGTTGAATCAGTGGCCATGCGTGTATGCAGGTTTTACAAGAGTGAATATGTTGAATCAGTGGCAGGCATGTATGCAGGTTTTACAGCAGTGTGAATGTGTTGAATCAGTGGCCATGCATGTATACAGTTTCATCTGTAGCACTGACTATGTGTAGTAGTCTACAACTTTCTAGTATGAATCAAGCTGTAGAGGGTACCAAGTTACCTACGAATGTTTACAACTTTGCCCATTCATGAAGGTAACCCATCAATTATTATTATTAAGTGGGGCAGCTTTTTTATTTATTTATTTTATTTTACATGTGTTAACTGGGAAAGTCCGACTGGACGCAGGTCCATTTTCAGTGGAGGCTCGGGAAGAAAAGCTCCAAGCAAACAATACAATTCAATAGTGAAAACACAGCAGCAGCATCTAAAGATACATAATAGTAATATACACATAGGATACATATATGCAGTACATACAGTATATAGTACAGTATAAAAGAACATTCAAATATAAGTGAGCAGTGAATATATAAAAAGAAAAAAAAAGAAAAAGAAAAAAAGAGATAGAATTTTTTTTAAGCAGCAGAAAGCCAGATCACAAGAGAAAGATTGTTATACAAGGTTTTTACTTTGCAAGCAGGCAATGCAACTACCATTTTCTTAGATTAGCTGTAACAAGCCAAGCACAGAGAAAATAATGCCACATTAATATGTTACTTTGTATTAAGACAAGGGAAAACAGGTTATTATACATACGTACATACATACATACATACATACATACATACATACAAATGTTTCAAGCATGGGCATTAAAACCCTTCTAGCTTGCCAATATGCCAAAACACTCGTTCCCATAATAAATGTCCAGGCTGTTCTTAAAAATATCTAAACTGGTACCTGCTTTAATGTAATTTGGTAGCCTGTTCCAAGCATCAGCTACTCTGTCAGAGAACCAATTAGTGCACTTCTCATTCCTATAGAATCTGCTACATAGCTTATCTGATGGTTCTCTAGTACTTTTTGATAACCCCAAACATTCCCAGAGGTAGTTGTCCCTAAATGCCCTATATACCTGAATAAGATTTCCTCTTAAATATCCGTAAGAGACACTGTACAAGTTCAGATATTTTTGTCTTTCATAATAACTTAGCTTTTCACATCCATGGATGCACTTAGTATATTTCCACTGCACTCTTTCCAGTTTATTCATGCTTGTTTTCCTATAAGGTTTTCATATTGTTATTCCATACTCAAGTTTGGGTCTAATGTAACTAACAAACAATGACTTCATTATGTTTGATTTCCTAGACTTTATAAATCTTTTTATACAACCTATACTTCTATAACTATCATTAGCCAATTTGATATGAGTAGAAAAACTCATAACTGAATCTACCCATATATCCAGGTCCTTAAATGAGTCTACATTTTCAATCATGTGTGCCGTATTAAATATTCACCTTTCAATTTATGTCTCCCAAATCTCATATGCTTAGCTTTTGATGTATTTATCAATATATTATTATCCTGTGCCCAAATGGTCAATTTAGTCAAATTATTTTGCAGACATGCCTTATCTGTAACACTTGTAATCAGTTTACCCAATTTCAGGTCGTTAGCATATAGACTGTAGAACACCTCAGATGAAAAAGTAAGGTCTGAAAGATACAATCTAAACAAGTAAGGGCCTAGTACAGAGCCCTGTGGGGCACCTTGACTGTAACCAAGGATTTCACCTATCCAGTTGTTGTGTGATACTTGCCATGTCCTATTTGCAAGCCATGCAGCTATCCATCTTATCAACAGTACATCAATACCTAGTTGTACTAATTTATTGATCAGTGTTTTGTGCATGACCCTCTCAAATGCTGAAGTTAAATCTATATAAATCACATCACAGCACAATTTTTCATTCATAATTAATTTTAATTTTAATTAATTCATAATTAATTTTTCTAATCAACAGTACATCAATACCTAGTTGTACTAATTTATTGATCAGTGTTTTGTGCATGACCCTCTCAAATGCTGAAGTTAAATCTATATCTAAATTAGTATCACATCACATCACAATTTTTCATTCATAGCTGTTATTATATTGTTATAGAACATCATGTTACAGGTGGTAATAGATCTATTTTCAACATATGCATGCTGATATATGGTTTCAAGTCCCAACCTAACCAGTTCTGACAATAATGTTTCCAGTATTACCTTCTCCATTATTTTTCCACAACATGAAAGTAGACTTAAGGGTCTGTATGATTCTGGGTTTGTCCTACTCCCCTTTCCCTTAAAGACAGGCTTAATAAGTGCATGTCTCCAATCCTGAGGAATCTCCCCAAATGTATATGACCTAGTGAATAATAGATGCATTGGCAGTGTAAGTTCTTGCTTAAGTGTTCTCGCGCCATTGTTACTTATTCCGTCTCCTCCCTGCTCTTTGTTTGGATCCAGTTTTCACAGTTCTTTTTCAGTATAATCTAATTTGATTCCAGTATCTGGGGTTACCTGAATGTCACTAGGACAACTTACCACCCCTTTTGTGGAGCAAAACTGTTTTGCATGAGATTCTGTAAATATATTTATAATCTGTTGTGTCTGAGAATAAATTTTAGAATCTGCACACAGTTTATCAATTTGTGCATCTGTACTCCTTCCTCATCATATGTATCCATAAAAAGGTTTCCTATTATGCTCAATATCTTTATATAAATTTTCTTCAAAATTTTCTTGATCTTGTCGAACACTATGCTTAATCTGTTTGTCCAGCGTGTTTATTTCAGTTTTCAAATTGTAGTTCGACCTCTCTTCCATTTCTTGTATATTTTTTGTCTCTCACCTTAATCAGGTATCTTGTGCTTATGGAAATATACCCCCCTGATGTTTTGACTTTTTGCACTCAAATAATTTCTCTTTCAAAACTTTCCACACTCCATCTGCAGTTTTTCCACTGAACACCTCACTCCAGTTAGTTTTATATAGTAATTGTTTTGCTTCCCTATAATCTGTAATTAACATTCTGTGCATTGGCTTAGATTTCAGTTTGGCAGAATTATCTAGCAACAAATTAACCTTTATGACCTCATGATCACTGCACATCAATGGTAATAAAACGTGACTTGAAGTTACAAGAATTTCTTTGGGAACACAAACAATATCTAGTATATTCCGTCCCCCTAGTAGTTTTTTTTTTACAATCTGAAGCATTTATTGTTCCTGAATATACTCTGTGAATAATTTCTTTACTAATGTTATTGAATCAATATTATTCCAGTCTGTTTCTGGTAAATTTAAGTCCCCAACTAATATTATTCTTCCCTCCTGTGTTTCATGTAAGAAATGTATGAATTCCTCTAGGTCATCTGCACTTGACTTTGGTGGTCTGTACACTCCATCAATTGTTATATGTTCCAGGGTTGTCTTTATTGTCACAGTTACACAGTCTATTGTATTGGTGTTATCACTGAACATGTAATAATCACAAGTCTCATAGCTATCTTTAATCCCTATCATAACACCTCCACCTGATTTTTTTGTTAGAATGTCTGTTACAGTAAAAACATTTATACCCTGACAGAACTGGTTTCCAGTCATTGTTCTTTAACCATGTTTCACAAACTATAACAACATCAATCTTGTTGGAACGTAGCAAATTTTCTAATAAATTTTATTTATTTATTTATTTATTTATTTTACATCTGTTGACCGAGCTAGTCTAACTGGATATATGTCCATTTTCAGTAGAGGCCCGGGAAGATAAGCTCCGAGGAAACAAACAAAATCACATATACAAAAACTAATATATACAACGAACATTGCAGATGCAGTACAGAGAATAATCAAAGAGGTCATTCATTCATAACAGTGCAAAATATACAGATACAATTAGTACAATACAAAATGTAGTTGCAATACATCATAAAGAAAAAGATGGCAGCTGAATTATACAATATATTAGTATACAAGTAGTCATAAAGAAAAAGTAGGAGCTGAAATTATACACTATATTAGTAAAAGTAGTCTCCTTAATGAGATTCTGAAGATGTAAGTAATAGTATAGAAGGACAAGGTAAGTTGTTATTAAGAAAAGGAACTTGATTACTGAGAAGAGGAGGATAGGCTGAACCAAGTAAAAAGAGCTGGTTGATCAGTCAGGTTTAGTACAGGGGCACAACCAGTGTGTTCTGAGAAAAAAGTTTCAATTTGGTTTTAAAGAGTGATATAGAAGGAAGAGATGAAAGTTTGTTAGGAAGAAGGTTCCAGAATATTCCAACAGTATTAGAGAAAAGAGAGTCCCCAGCCCTGTTGTTTGATTTACAAATATTTACAAGAAGTTTATGTGATGATCGTAAGGTCTTTAGATTGTTGTAGGGGGTAATGAGGGTAGATAGTACAGGGGTATTGGTAGGTTGGTAAAGGGTTTTATGGACAATGGTCAGTTGGTGGAATTTAAGCTGATTTTGTAATTCAAGCCATCCTAGCTGCTTTAGATTAAAACAGTGGTGGGTTCTGAAAGGGTTACCTGTAGCAAACCTGGCTATGTTATTGCAGGCATTTTCCATTTTATTAAGGTTGTTTTTAGAGAGATAAGTATATATGGGTGAGGCATAGAGGAAAGTAGAAATTAGATGGGTGTGAGCAATAGTTATTCTAGCTGCAGGAGAGAGGAAGGGTTTGATCCTGTAGAGAGAGCCTAGTTTTCTATTAACAGATTTTAGAGTATTGTTAATATGGGTGTCGAAGTTAAGGTTGTTATCTATGGTGATACCTAGTAGTTTGGTAGTTGGATCAGGGGATATGAGAGTACCATTATTGGATGTTACTGTGAAGTCTATGGGGGGGACTTACAAGAAGCAGTAAAAAGGAGGAGTTTAGTTTTTTGGGGGTTCAGAAGGAGACAGTGCTGTGCAAACCATTGTTCGACTGTGTTAAACACATTTTGGGTAAGGGAGTGAAGTTCAGATATAGATGTGGCTGAGCATATAAGTGTGGAATCATCTGCATATTGTATGCATGTAGCTTGGGGGATTGCTAGGTGAAGGTCGTTGATAAATATAGAAAACAGGACAGGTTCTAATATGGACCTTTGAGGAACACCAATGTTAACGGGCAGATGGGTAGATAGAATGTTATGCCAAAGTACAGCCTGTTGTCTGTTATCTAAGTAGGACTGGAACCATTTTATAGCTAGTGCATCTAGTGACAGGGATTTGAGGATATTTATAAGTATCTGGTGATTTACCATATCGAATGCCTTGGACAGATCTATAAACAGTGCAGAGGAAAGCATATTGAGGTTACGTTTTTTGTTAATACAGTCAGTAAAGGAAAGGAGGTCAGTAGTAATGCTGTGGGAAGGTCTGAAGCCATGTTGAGAGTTTGAAAGTAAGTTATTTTGGATTAGGTGGTCTAGCAATTGTCTGTGGATGCATTTTTCCATGATCTTTGCTAAGGGAGAAAGTAGGGCTATGGGACGGTAATTGGAGAGTTCAGTAGAGTTCCCACCCTTGTGAAGGGGGATAATATGGGATACTTTCCAGATTTTAGGGATGTGTCCTTTACTGATGGGTCTATTGATGAGAATGGAAATGTGATAGGTGATGGATTTGGCTGCCTTTTGTAGATATTCAGTGGGTAGTTGGTCTGCTGAAGGAGTGCATGGTTTCAGTTTTTGGAGAAGGGTAAGAATATATGTTGTTGGGACTGGTTGGAAGAGAAATGGAGGGGATGGGTTAGAATTAGAGTTGGATATAGTTAAGTTCTGAGTAGATAACTGACTGGCAAGAGTTTGAATGGCCTCAGTGAAAAAGGTATTAAAGGCATTAGCAGCCTGCTTGGGATTCTCCTGGTCTGTGCCTTGTGGGTTTGGTGTGATGGATTGACCTGGGTGTAATAATTAATACTCACCCAGAACTTTTGTGGTTTATTATGGTGAGTCTGCTGGAATTGTAGGTAGTAGTTTCTTTTGTCAGACAGTATAGCTTTTTTTAGTTTCATTTCTCAGCTGTCTAAAGTTTTGTTGGTCTACTGGGTTTTTAGTTAAACGAGATTTATTCCAGTATTTATTTCTGAGATGGATTTTTTGCCTGGTTTCTTTTGAAAGCCATGGGGCAGATTTAGTTCTCATTCTAATAGAGCGGGTTGGTGCATGATGGTCTAGTATGGCTAGGAAGTTAGAATTAAAGTAATTAACAGCTTCCTCCAGTGTGAGGTATTTTAAGGGAGACCAGTTACATGCTCTTAGTTCTCTCTGAAAGAGATCGGAGTTGAAGTTTTTCTTGGTTCTAATTGTCCCAGATATTGTTGGATTAGGTAGATTGGATTTAAGCCCGATGATGTAGGTTAGTGAGTGGTCACTTACATCATCGGGGAGGGTTCCAGCTTCATATGTCTGGGAATTATTATTTATGAGAATCCAATCTAAGGTACTTTCTTTCTTATTAGGCTTGTTTATCCTGGTAGGGAAGGTAATGGTTTGAGAAAAAACAAAAAGGTTAATATGGCTGGTAGGGTGGCTACTGCTACAACACTTCCATCAATGTTAAAATCACCTAGGATTATGGTTTCTTGGGGTAAATTTTGGGATAACCAACAAAGGATATTTTCTATGGTGGCAATGTTATTACCAGGAGGAAGATAGATACAGATAATATAGATGGATTTGAATGTGTTAAGTTGAAGCTTGGTAATAAGAATTTCAGTGTTGGAGTCTTGAGGTGGTTTATAGTCATAGGTAGTAATCTGTAACCCAGATTTAAATTGAATAGCTACGCCACCACCCTTTTTGGTTGCACTGTCAAGTCGCAAAATATTATAACCGGGTGGGATGACTTCATTGTCTTTAGTTACAGATTTTAACCAAGTTTCTGTTAAACAAAGAATGTCAAAGGAGTAGACTTCCAAGAGAGCATGGAGTTGTGCAACTTTGTTATTAATGCTACGTATGTTGAGGTGAGCTAATAAGAGTGAGTTAGGTGGTTTGGTAAGGGAATGGATAGTAGAGGGGTTGGGGTTGAGGAGTTAAGTGGTAGTAGCAGTTGTTGGGTTTGGGTGAATGTCTCCATCTTTTAAAGAGAAGAGTAGTGTTTGAAATCTAGGATTTGGGAATTTACTATATAGAGGTAGAGATTTTCTGGGACTGGGAGAGTCATATCTAATGTGGGCTATCTTATGGTATTTTGCTAGTAGATAGCTGGGTGTAGATCTTATGTTAACATGGTTAGTGAAAATAGGTAGAGAAGGAGAGGTAGATAGCTTATTGAGGTAGAGAAGGTGTGGATATAATGGGTGTTCATAGGAGGTTAGCAGGTAAGCTAAAGTTAGAGGTGGTAGAAGTGTAAGTATGAGTGAACTCTGTAAGGGGCGGGTAGCTTATACATCTGGAAGGGTAAGTTGTTAGGTTGCTGTTATAGGCTCGGAGGTATACTAGGTGTGGAAAGGAATAGGTGGAGGGTGTGGTGGTAGAGATAGGGAGTGGTAAGTGAAAGGAGGGAATTGGATTTAAGTGGCCAATGGTGAAAGATTTGTGATTGGTGGAAGAGGGAAGGGGTGTGGTTAGATGGTATAAGAATAGGACCCCTGGGGGTTGGTGAGATTTGTGGGTAGGGTAGGGGAGCAGAGTGAATGGAGCGGGTAGAGACAAGTGAAGGAGAAGCTAGAGAAGCAATGCTAGTAACTGAAGGAAAGTTAGGCAAGTCAGGAGTGGAAAAGATCAGAGATAAAACAGAAGTCTATGAGAAAAAAAACAGGTGGGTGTAGACAGTTGAAGTAAAGGGTAAGTGAGAAAACAAGAGCAGGTCTAGAACTTAAGAGATGTAGTGTAATTACAGAAGAAATACAGAGGGATAAGCAAGAGATAAAGGATGGGATAAGGGTGCCACCTAGTGGGCAGATCTAATATTGCAGGTAAGTATGTAAGGGAGCTAGCTGGTTTAGAACTAGGTAAGGAGTGATAGCTAGTAAAGGGGGTTATTATAAAGTAGAAGAGGTTTGTTGGATACAGGGTAGATAGGAGGGGTAAAGGCTGCTAGCTGTTCAGGCTTGTAGCATACTTTAGAACCACTGAAGCAATAGTAGACGGTAGTTAGCTTTACAAGCAGGACTTAGACAACCACATACTTTTTTGCTTCCTTGAGAGAGGGTGCAGGGAAAATAAGGCTGTTAGATGAGACCACAGGTATTTTGATAGGGTCCTTTGTCACCAGGTAGGTAGGTTCTTGGAGACTATATCAGGAACAGCGCAATGGGGAGCAGGGTACTTTAGGGAGAAAGAGAGACCAACATGGAGGAGAGAAAAAAAGAGTTTGCACATAGCAGGTAGTTATGACAATTAAACAAACAAAAAAGCTTTACATGAAGACACAATTAATAAAGTAGCTTATATTCATGCCCTTATTTTGAAAGAAGCTATTGGAATCACTTTTAAGTTAGTAGTACTGTGACATTATAAAGTAGTCTAAACTATCATTTAGAGGAACTCTGAATCAGGTTTACTGAAATTGGGAGCAAGCAAAAACATAAGCTTCTAATATCCAAATATAAACTATACCAGCAAAAATAAAAAATAACTGGAAAGCTACCGTAGAGAGAAATTACTGTACTACTCTATGAAGGGACAGTGAGTTTACAGTGTGGAATACAACACTGAGAAAAAGAAAAATAATACTAATCACTTACTAGAGATGCTACACCTGGAGGGCTTTCAGCTGCAATTAGAGCAAATATGGCATCCTGGGTTTTAAAACCGTTGGTGTGTTGTACCTGAGCAATCACTTGGGGGTGGGGGAAGGGAGGGAAACCTTCAATTGGAATTTAAATTAGCAGGGGAGAATCCAAGGGACTTTGCTAAACCTAGCTAATTATCAAGGGCAGCCAAGGAAATAAGGTAAACATACAGGCACCCTTGTTCAAGGACTGGAAGGTTTCTCCAAGAAAATCTACGTGTAGGAATACACCACAGGTGGAAGTTGTATGCTGCTTACTAGTCTGCAATGGCAGATTTTATTCTCTTTTATATTTGTATTCTCCTTTGCTCATTGTTTGCTGCACACAATGTAGCTAAAGATAAAAGCAGCTGGAGACTTTGCACCTCTGTTTGGTGTTTAGTGAAGAACAAGTATTGAGGAGGACGGAATGAAGGCTATGACTATTGAGAGAGGAATAAATACCTTCACATATAACAAATGATCAACAGTGAAATGGAATGAAAGGGGATGGGGGTGGGCTAAGAGGAAGAAGGTTTGCAGCTATTGCCCCTGAGGTATGCACTCTAGCTGACTGTAACAGATTTTAACAAGGCATAACAGTTAGTTACAAAAGCTGGCACCTACACTACACAAGCGGCAACAACAAGGTTCCTGGAGTTAAATCAGGGGCTGCAGTCTATTTCTGGATGATTGCTGGTTAGAGTTTTCTTTGCTTTTAGCTGGAGTGAGAGGATTCCTTTCTCACACAAGTGGGGGGGGGACCCAAAGTGATCAGGTCCTCAGTGGTTACTACACAAGCGGCAACAACAAGGTACCTGGGGTTAAACCAGGGGCTGCAGTCTATTTTTGGATGATTGCTGGTTAGAGTTTTCTTTGCTTTTAGCTGGAGTGAGAGGATTCCTTGCTCACACAAGTTGGGGAGGGGGACCGAAAGCAATCAGGTCCTCATTGGCTACAACACAAGCAGCAACAACAAGGTTCCTGGAGTTAAACCAGGGGCTGCAGTCTATTTTTGGATGATTGCTGGTTAGAGTTTTGTTTGCCTTTAGCTGGAGTGAGAGGATTCCTTGCTCACACAAGTGGGGGGGACCCAAAGTGATCAGGTCCTCAGTAGCTTAGAGATGCTACACCTGGAGGGCTTTCAGCTACTAAGAGCATTATTATTAATGCTCCTAGCATTAACAACCATCAGAGATGCATCAAACATTGCTATCTGTGAACTGTTATCATTTTTGATCTGGCAAAAATCCTGGCTAGTGTTTGTCAAATATTGCAAAATACCTGCTGCAAAAATTCTCTTCCGTGATCTAGACAAATGCACACCATCCTATCTGAACACGTGTGCCCAAAAGAAGGCATGGATGCTCTACACATTTCCATTTTTTAAAAAAGGACATTTTTCTATGTAGGCGTTTATCCAAAAAATCTTTTCATTCACAGTGATCTGACTATTCTTTTTATAGGTGATTTGTGAAAAATATGTCCTAACAGCAGTACAAGCTATACTATCTAGGAAGGCTGTCAGTTCCCGACTAACAGCCCGACTAACAGTCAGAGAATCTTTGTAGGTGAAATCATTTGTACCAACATGAATAAAAACAGATCCATACTTCCTTACATTAAGGCATTCCAAGGCTTGTTTCACATCTTCTATTTTTTCTCCTGACAAGCATAACACTACTCGATATTCATTATCATATCTGCAAATATAAGTATCAGTTCCTCTAAAAACTGAATCTCCAGTTACAAGAATATCTTTGCTGACCATCCCTGAAGAATCTTCAGCTTCTAATACAGTCATTTCTGCTCTATCAATTGTTACAAAGGATAGATCTTCATCACTATTAGTCTTTATTAATTCCACTGTTTTCATTGTTTATTAAATTCTCATCCAGCTGGCTGTAGACGGAGGGTTTTCTGATAGGACAATGGGAGCTAAGTAATCATGGAAGATTAGGTTTTTGGGATTTCCAACACTTGCCTATTTGAGCAAGTGGCAACAAGCAGGTGAATCACATGCATACAGCACATGAGCTCTTGAAGCAGACCTGAATTGCATATTTAAATACATTTTACTAAGTGCAGCAGTGTATGTACAGAGTTGTAGGGTGTCAAACTTAACAATCATAAGTAAAATAATAGCAAATATAAAGTAGACAGGCTCTTTAAGAACATTTATTAAAATAGAAAAGTATGTAATTGTGAATTTTATATTTGAATATTTTCGGGTGAACTGCAGCTAGAACCTCTCAAAAATATAAAAATATGCATCTCTCTCTCTTTTTTTTTTTATTAATTTCTCCAAATCTTTTGGGTTTCTAATAGTATGATGGGAATGGATGCCATTCCTAAGTCAAACTACAATTAAATTCATGGAATTAGTATTGTTTCTCTCTTTGATGTCAGCCAAACGTACTCTCCGCAGCACCCGCAATGTGCCCAGTAATGACTCCTTCTGTAATTCATACGGAGTTACATGTATTGATAGCGTATCTAAATACGATTCTCTCTCTCCCCATGTCTTGCTATATGTTCATAAAATGATGTTCCTTTTCACTCAAAAAGTGGGGATTTCTATAATATTATGTGCAATACATGAATATTAAAGATTATAGTACACAATAAATATTATATTAAAGTAACCCAAAACAAGGTTGTCTATGAGAAGCACTTGCACATAGTTACAAGATAGCCAAAAGGCTAGTAACAAAAGAACTGCTGCTACTACAAAGTGGTTCTCATGGTGCATAGTGTAGTCTGTGTTTAACGTGCAAGAGGACCTCATCCTATGTTAGCACAATGTTCAGACTTATTATACTACCTGTTTACAGAGAGTACTCAATCACTCTGTTTACAATGTACTAATCCAAAGGTATCCAGGGAGCAGATTTCATTGCACTATCAGAGGGGGTGAGCATATTTGCCTAGTCTTATGCCTTGCCCCATGTACCAGGAGGGAAAAAGGATGGAGAATCAGGATTACACAGTGTGGGCAGGGACAGCTTTTGCTTTCTAACTAGCAGACCTGATAAGTCATTGGTTTCAAGCGAATGAAAGCAGTGATACTCCCATTTGGAAGAGGAAGATAAGCCAATAAAGAACAAACAATAAAGCACTGGTTCTCATCTACTCTCTGGCATATTGGAGGAAAAATTCATTAACTGGAGTTGTGCACTGGTCACTTGAACTCACTATCCAACTACACTGTTAAATATAAACAATCATATTCTTTCCCATCTTTCTTTTTTTTCTTTTTTTTTTTTTTTTGCTGTCCCTGTTTTGGGTGGTTTCCAGGCAGTAAATATTTCTCTGCATGTATTCATGCCCAGAATGGAGCCAAATGCAGTATTTCTATAATGACAAAAACAGCAGTGCAGATTCTCATTAAATGTTTTCAACATGGTTAGAGAAAGGTAAAGCTAAACAGTGCTTCCTGAAGCAAAGTATGAGCTATGTGACCCCTACACTTCATACTGAAATTCTGCCTTCCATGCAGTTTCTCCTTTCTATTCATCTCTTAGGATATCCAGAGGAGTCTTTCATGAGAGAAGCACCATTATATTAGCTTCCCTGCATAAACCTGCCCTATCACAGCTTCAAATATATGGGGTTGTTTATTGCCCATATCAAAAAATAAAAATAAAAAACTTTCAAGTATTTTTCATGTTACTTGTACAAGATCAGCTCTATATAGCTTTGTAGGCAAGTACTAGGCTAGCTGGCATTGTGGGCCATTTTAAGGCTAGCCAGTTTCCCTTTTTCTGCTTGAAATAACCTTTCCCATTTGTTTACAGATTGGTCTTACCCATCCCATGTTCAATAATTATATATTACCCCTAATGAGAATAACTGGAAACCTACCATAGATAATTTGAGGGGACCCATGTGCGGGATAAAGCATTTAAGAGCTGAATCTGTCCATTGGTAGTACAGGGGGCAGTCTTGGGATACATTTTCTGTTCCCCATACATAGCTCTAAGTTGCAATTGAATAGAGACAGGGATGAACTTTGTTTTATGTGGATGAGGAGCCTGTTCCACAGCAGCTGTATCCTCTGAGATATAGCTGTCCCTCCAAACTGTTCTGATGTTGCAGAAGAGATTTAGATCCCTAAACTGATGTGATTTGACTTGCTAAGGTGCAGTAAATCCATCAGTAATGGGTTGGAGGATGCCTTGTATGCAGAAGTATAGCTGGTTCAACCAGCGCTCTGGACTGGTGCTATGAACTAGTGCCCCACCCCCTCAACTCTTCAAGTGAGGAGCAAAAAAAAACACATTGCTACACCATAAGTGATCGGCTTATTACAGCCAGATATATGTCCACCCCCCACAGCAAAAAAAAAAAAAAAAAAAAAGAGAAAGAATCTCTTCTACTGGCACACCAACCAGGTAAAGCAAAACTACAGACTTTGGAAACTGTGGATATGCTGACTATTAGTTTGTTAAGAATAATACAAAGCTTTCAGATAAAAATCATTCATCAGAGTATGCATACAAACAGAAAAAAACAACATTCAATTAAATAGTGCATTCAAATCAAAAGCATACGACACAGCCCCCAGTCACAAACTATTCCCAATTAATCAGTTGCAGCTCTTAAAAGCACAATACATCTATATGCAAATAAAAACAAGTAAAAACATGCTTTTGATTTGAATGCACTATTTAACTGAATGTTATTTTTTAACACACTGATGAAAGAGTTTTATCTGAAAGCTTTGTGTTACTCTTAATAAACTGTTGGCGTATCCAACTTTTCCAAAGTCTGTAGTTTTGCTTTGCTGTGGTTTTCACATTGGCTTACAGACTTGGTTCACCATGTACTGAAATGTTTTTGCTGCATACAAACCAGGTAGCCAGATGCACAACATGCCCCCCCCCCCACCCCAGCCATTCAGGTCCCATTTCTGTGCCCTGCCCCCAATTCTCCTTCAACTTATGTTATTAAAAAAATAATAATGTCTTCTTTTAAACCGTGGCAAACAGTTGCTACAATTTATACTCTACTTGCGACAGCTACAGCACTCAGGTCTTAGTAAAAACATTTTTTTTTACTTTTAAACTGTAGCAGTTTGCTATGGTTTAGATCACACATTATGTGCTGTAGTGCTCAGATTTCACTGCAGAGCTGGTATTCCATTAAAGAAAGATCGGGATCAGCTGACTTTGTCTCCACCCAACACTTTGCACCCAGGGCAGTTGTCCCTCTTACCCCATTCTAGATATGCTACTGTTTGTATACCAGACACAGGTCACCTCTTAACAGTCTGTAGGATACTAAGTATAGTGACAGGTCTTTGAGTCAGTCCATGTAGGACATGTGGTTTAGGCCTTGTGTCCTTTTAGTAAGGTATCTGTTGGTGTTCTAGTTGTTGCATGTGTCTGGACAGATATATACCAAAATGGGCATTATATTCAATAACTGGCCTAATGATGGCTGAGTAAAGAGGGACGATGACATCCCTAGATCTAGACACAATCCCTTTGTTTATAAGCTATTTACTATAGAAGGCTTTCTGACAACAATAGGCACATTTTGGTCAAAAGTTAGATCACAGTCCACATAAGTTCCCAAATCCCGAACAACTGCTTCACCTCTTAGGGGCATAGTGTCAGTGTGGTAGTTTTCAAGGGTAGATCACTTCCCAAAGGATAAGGTAATGCATTTTTTTGGCACTTAGCTTCAGACCATGATTTTGTCACCAGTTGTTTATTAGAGACAAACCTTCCTGCAGGATGGCTAAATCATTTGGGGATGCAATGACTGCTCCTAGCTTGTAGTCATCTGCAAACCTAACCAGCCAGAGTCTTTGGTATTGGCTTTTACTTCAAACAAGAGAGGTCTGAGCAAAGAACTCCACTGGTGAATGATCTCTTTGTGGAGGTAACTTCCCCTGTTTTGATCATCTGCATCCTATCTGTCAGCCAGTTGGCAATCCAGCAAGTGACACAGGGGTTTATTCCCAGTTTACGTAGCTTTCCTACTGTGCCTGAGTAGGGAATTGTGTCAAAAGCTGTGAATTGTGCATGAGAACATTATAAGGAAGAAAGTACTAACCATCAAAAATGTTGGGTTATTGTATGAATTTATATTTTGTTGCTGCTGGCATATGCTTCATTAAAAAGTATGTTAAGCAAACAAAGTTTCTTTGCCTTGTGTTTGCTACAGTGCTTGTGATTATACCATGTAAACTAAGAAAACACAGACTATATTTTGCATTTTGGGAGGAGTGGTCAACTAATAAAGACATCCAATAAAATAATTCTGAAGGATGAACTGCATCTGAACACTAGGACCTCTGTGAGCAGGTTCCTCTGTAAATGTTTGCTTTCAAGAAAAAGGCAGCAAATTGTATGGATCCCAATATCAGAGTTATGTCTCTTAGTAACCAGAACCAAAAAGGGAAAGCCAAAAATACAATTACAAAGATATAAGCGAAATACATTGAGAAAGAAATTCATTACATCTAGTCTACATATCTGATATGCTTCTATAGATGCTTTTGTATCCTGAATTAGGGACATACTACAAAAGTGGAAAATGTTGACGAAGACTACAAGAATGTACCACAACTATAATGAAAGCAAATTACACAGTAAGTCAGAGATATCACAACAATAGATACAATTTAAAGATAGATGAAAAACTCTTCACTATACAAGCCCAAGACAGTACCACTATACAGCTTGTCCCACACACTAAACTATCAGGCATTATTATAGACGAAAACCTAAACTTTGACCTACACATAAACAATAGCATCATAAAAACACACCAAAAGCTTGGTATACTCTACAGGCACCAACACTTTCTTAGCCTCTCTACTAGACAAACCCTTGCAACCACCTTTTTATTACTCTCTCTCCTATATGGTGCCCCTCTCCTCACTAATATGCAAAATTCTACAAAATCCAAACTTGTTATGTGTTACAACAGAATAGCCAAATTTGTCACCAAGGCCAAATTCTCGTCCCACCACTGAAACGCACTGAAACAATTAAGGTGGCTGGAACTCCCCCACCATCTCTCATTCACCCAACTAACTACAGCACACACAATAATCTAAAGACCCACAGACTGTCCTGCTCTCTCAACACTACTTACCCAATACCAACCCAGCAGGCAACTAAGATCTGAAAATCAACTACTTCTAAAAGCAGAAAAGCCCACCATACTTGCTGGTCAACTCCTCTACTCCTTCATTGTTGCCAAACTCTAGAACTCACTTCTACCATCTATAAGAAACACAGGCAGCACCACCACCTTCAAACAAATGCTAAAAAATCATTTCAACTCTTCCTGGCTATGTTCCTGCTCTATAACCTAACCTCTTCCTTCTCCTTATATAATAACTAAACTCCTTTTTTTTTACAATCTGATTTTTATTAACATTTTTTTAAACACAAATACAAAGACAAAGCAATAATTCACACAATGCAAATAGGTTCAAAACAGATAGGTGAAAAATCTTCATATAATCCTGCTTGAGAACAGGTACATGCAGTACTGATATAACAAAAAGAGTTATTTAACTTCCTTTAATAGACAGGATTTTCTGGGAGGTATTTGATAATGCAGGTGTGTGAAGGTATATCAGTACTCCTAAAACCTATTTGAATGAACTATGTACAATATATACAAGTGACTGTCACTAAGTGATAAGGAGTTAATGTAAGGAAACTAGAGCATATCGCCTGTACAAATGTAAGGAAAGATAACATAAAGGGTCACAAATAATTGTAGTCTTTCAAGGGTTTTACTGGAGGTAAATAATGAAGAGAAGAGGAAATTACATATAAATGGGAGGAGAGAAGGGGAACAACCTAAGAAGGATATTGATTAAGAACATCTAGAAGGTTATTCCAATATTTCTGAAAGTAACTTAACTTCTTCTTGCTTGTAGTTTTTAGTTTAATTGCCAAAATATATTTTACAGCCATCGAGTGGAAGTCTTTCCATGACATTTTGGCTCTGTCTAGCCAGTTTAAGGTAATGTAAGTTTTGAGAATCGCACACGATGTCACCATGATACGTTTAATTTCAGGTTTAAACGAACCTGGATATATATTTAAGAGCGCCATTTCCCAGGATAGAGTTGACTTCATGTAACCTATTTTCTCCAGTCGTGCTCTTAAGAAGCACCAGAGTTTATACACATTTTTACAGGACCAAAACATGTGAAGTATATCTGCAACAGAATTAGGACACGTTGGACAAAAAGGTGAGGTATTTGAGTTAATTTTATTTAGGAATGTTGGAGTGTGATATGCATTATTGTTTATCATGAACTGGGTATAGATTTGTTTTTTGAATGAGGTTAACTTTATTGTAGCATCAATTGCATCGAGCTTTTGGCTAAGTGTAACTTCCTTGTTTTTTCCATCCCAATATTTAGAGAATAATAACTTGTCTTGGTATTTTATTTTTATTACTAGACTATAAACCTTGGAAAGCATTTTAGATCTTGATAGAAGTTGGCTTATTAGAGGCTGATAAAGATGGCACTCTGTGGGGGTAGCTGAACATGTATCAGTGATCAAAGAGATTAGATAAAATATTTGTTTAATTATTATATAGTATTTCTTGGTCACTGCCAAAGAGGACATAATTTCATTAAATGGTAAGTCTTTAACTGAGTAGAAGTCCCAGACTGTACAGCTCTTGATGAGAGGGTAATTATCAAGATTTAGCATGCTGGTACCCAATTTAAGGTTTGGATTAAGATGAATTGGTTGGGCCATCATTAGGGAGTGTTGCAGGCCAAGGGATGTTATCAGTGATTGGAACCCATTTATGTATTTTATTAATATAGGAAGAATTTTATGTTCTTTAAGAGTTTTATTGTTGAGAAAGAGAATTGCTCTAGGATTGAGATTAGATGCTTTTATATGAGCATTATACAATTTTATCCATAAGGGGTTCTAGTCCTTGTTTGATTGTTGAAAGTTAGCAATGTGTATAATATGACTGGCATTAATTATATGGTAATATGACAGAAAATCCAGAAGGGCCAATCCTCCTCTATCTTTGGGAAGTATACGTTTTTTGTAGCTAATTCTAACATTTTTAGGGTGCCATATAAACTTTTCTAGGGCGACATTTTTTTGAAAAAAAAGTATTCGGGATGTTTTGGTTAAAAGCGAAGAAGTGGAAAAGAAGTTTGGGGAGAATATTCATTTTTATAATAGCTGCCTTTGAGAGTAGAGAAAGATTTAAATTCTTCCATCTTGTGAGATCCTCAGTGATTTTAGTCTAAGTTTTGTACAGATTACACTTTATTAGCTCTTGTTGGGGGTGAGCGAAGGTTATACCTAAATATTTTAGGGAATAGTTAACTTTGATTAATATTTCTGGAATGAAAAATTCTTTGTGTCCTAGGGGATTTAGTGGAAAGATTATTGATTTGTTTGGGTTAATGGCATAATATGAGATTTGCGAAAATTTGTCTATAGAGTTTAGAATTTTTGCAAGTTCTGTTGAGGGAAGTTCTAAATAGATGTTTAAATCATCGGCAAAGGCAGTGTATTTCACTTGTAATTTATATAAATAAATTGAACAGTGGAATGTTTTCTGACTTAGATTTAACAACAGGACTTCAAGATAAATATTAAAAAGGTAGGGTGAGAGCGGACAGCTCTGTCTTGTTCCGTTAATAATCTGTATTGGCATGGAGTTTTTTTTGTTTATATTTAGTAAAGTGGAAGCCTTAGTGTAGAGGGTTTTAGCTATTTTGATAAATTCGTCAGGGATGGAGAAACATTTCAAGATTTTAAAGAGGAATTTTAAATTTACCCAGTCAAAAGCTTTTTGGGCATCAACAGAAAGAGCATATTTTGGGGATTTGTTGAGATTTTTTATATATGTTATGGCTTCAATGGTTAAAGTGTTGTCCCATACATGCCTATTGTTCATGAAACCAAGCTGGTCCTGTGAAATAATATGTGGTAATATGCTTTTTAGTCTATTTGCTAAGATAGAGGATAAAATCTTTATATCGATGTTAATTAAGGCAATTGGATGGTAGTCATTTGTGCTAGTAATGTTATCATTAGATTTAGGTATAAAAATAGTCTTAGAATTATTATGATATAGATCCATAATGCCGAATTGAATAATGTGATTATAAACTTTAAGCAGAATGGAAGCAAGTATTTGATTGAAGGATTTGTAGAATTCTGACACGTAACCATCTGGACCTGGGGCTTTCCCTAGCTTCAGTTTGCTTATGGCCATCAAGATTTCATCTCTGGTTATAGGTGCCTTAAGTAAATTAAAGTGATTTTTACTTATTTTTGGAAAATGTAACTCATTTAGGAATGAGTCTTGAAGGCCTGGCGATTTAAGTATTTGGGGCCATAGATTTCCTCATATACTTCCTGGAAGACCTGAATGATTTCCTTATCTGTGACATATGATCGACCCTTGTAAATAATATGGTTTATTTTAGTAGGTGGGGGTCTGATATTTATAACCCTAGCGAGAATTTTTGAAGGCGTTTGCACCCATTCAGCATACTTATGAATAAGTCTAGATTCCATAAGTGAGTATTGATTGAGGTGTAGTTCATGGAGTTGCTTTTGAATGGTGGATCTTTGTTTCTCAATGTCGGGAGAAAACTTGGTTTGGAGTTCTAATTCTATTTTTTTTTTATTCTGTTTCTAGCACCAAAGTACGGGAGTTAGATTGTTTTTTAATTAGGGAATATTTTTGAATAAGGGTACCCCTTAAAGTAACTTTGGCAGCCGCCCATTGAACATCTATAGGCATATCAGACAAATCAAAAGAAATAAATGTCTGGGACAGAAATTTTTAGATTTCTCTATGGATAATCCTGTTGTTCAGTATATTTGGATTAAGAGACCAATTTATAGGGATGGAATTCGAATGGCTATAGTTAAAAGTATTTAAATATAGATTAATTTTGGCATGATCAGAAATAGTTCTGGGGTCACTACTGTATATTATATCATAGGAGGCAAAAGAAGTTGATATTAAAAAGAAGTCTATCCTGGACCAGAATTTGTAGAAGGCAGAGAAGAATGTGTAGTTACTAATGTTAGGGACATTTCTAAAAGTTCAAAAGGATCAAACAAGTTGTAGACTTCCATCATACCTCTTATAGTATTAGTAATAATTAGAGGTTTATTGGTTTTACAGGTTATGTCTAAATCCAGTCTGATTGTAGCATTCCAGTGCCCTCTCAGGATCAGAAGATGATTGTTAAATTTTTCGATGAGCGAGATGATTTCATAAAGGAACAAGGATTGATGACTACAGGGGCCATAAACATTTAATACAAGTATTTATTTTTTGCAGGATGGTATAGAACAGGTTAGATATCACCATCTCCCATTTGGGTCCCAACCAGAAGTTATAAGTTATCATTGTTCCTTTGAAGGATTTTTTAACTATTATTGCTACCCCCTTGGATATCGTGCTAACCCCAGCCATTACAATCTGTTTTATCCATTTCTTTTTAACATCGTTTGACCATTGAGCCATAGTCATGTGCATTTCCTGGATAAGAGTAATATCAAACGAAGATTTTTGTATTAGATGTAAAACTAAATCCCTTTTTTTTATTATTTTGCAACCCTTTTATATTCCATGAGTCTATCAATAACATTTATCCAATTATCTAGTAAAATGAGGTTTTGATATTTTTACTATTTAAAGTAAAAAGAGTTAACAGGCAAATGTGATGCAACTTAAGAATAAATAGGCAAATAAAGTGAAGGTAATAAGAAATGTTTCCCTTAAATGAAAAATGATTAGGAGAAGAGTAGAGTAAAGTGACAGTCGCCTCTCTCAGATCGCTACCCATGCTTAACCACATTCTACAAATACCTGAAAGAGATAGGAGGAAGATACTATTTACAAAATTAACTACTTTACAAAAAATTTTTAACATTCCAAAATCCAACTCACTATACATATGCGTACTTCTTGCTCTAATGTAACAGTAAAAAAAAAGAAAACAGAACTTTTTGACATCTAGAAAACATCAGCACATATTGTTTGGTAGTAACAGTTTGGGTTTTTCTTAACAGTGTAATAGATCTTAATCATGCTTAACTTCATAAGACCATATAGCAAAATCACCCTAAAGTACATGTCCTGTATATTGAATTTCCTGCCAAGACTTGATTAATGTTTTATGTATCTATTTTTTCTGTGATTGTTTGATAAGTTACTATCTTTACTATTAAAATGTTTGAAGTGCTTTAATTAATTATGTTTGTAATTTTTAATGTCAATAAGACATTTTTACGAAAACATCCTCTGTACTGTCAGGAGTGTTTCCAAAATTGTAGGTAACAAGTTGCATTCTTTGAGGGTTGAAGACATGGAGCCAGGTATGTTCAGAACATCCTGCGTTATTAATAATGCAAATAAAATCTCTGGAAAACAAGATGCTACTCAGCGCAGGACCAGTAAGTCCACAGAATGCATTGTTGTCTATGTTGGCCTTTTCGTGCTAATTAGCAGAAAACCTAATTCCACTGCCTCGCACTTGTTACATGTAATTTCCAGACATTAGACCGATTCATTATAATAGAGTTGGTATATCAAAGCAATGAGGATGTGGGTGTAGAGTCAGAGACAGTTCAGTGAAGCAGTGAATCCTAAATACCATCATGGGCTGAGCAAAACACTATAAGACTGGAGCTGTAGTCATTCCTGTTAAGTTCCATAATCCCCAGATGGTTGTACAGAAAGAAAAGATTGTGTCTCTTGAAACAGTCTACAGGCAGGTGTTAGTGAAGATAAATGTATTAATGCTTTCAGTTTAGGGGAGGGCACAGTTAAGGAAGAATATATGATCAACATAACACAACTGTACAGTAACATAAAATGGACAAGTATTAAAGCTGAATACCGAGTTTCAGCTTACAAGGCACTACTTTGTCATGCTTTAAGTTGTTATAATGAGCAACTGTGGTGCAAGATTTAATATTTCCTGAAGTTGAATTCTGACTAAGTCTTTTTTTCTGCCTTGACAATGAAAAGCAAATGACACAGTTAGTGCAAATATAAAACATAAGATAGTTGTTAGGAAAGTATTTTATGTCAGTAATGATAACCTTGTAATATGTAGATTTCTTTTTTACTTTCTTTAGGTTTTCCAAGTACTTTCATGTTGAACACCTTAATGTTATGGTTAAGGAATTTGTGGACAGAATTGTATTGATGTAATCAAGCATCAAAGGCTGGCTTGGTGCAAAAAGCTATCAGAAAGTGAAAGAAAAAAGAGAAGAAGAAATTGCTACAAAAATCCAATCAGGTATTAACCAGTATGATTAATTTTTAACTGAGCTTTCAGTATTCAAACCTTATGTAAAAAATGGAGATACATTAGAAAGAAGTATGCCACACCTCAGTGTTACCTTTTACTGCCTAGCTGCAATGGGACTCAACACTACTCTCAGCAAAGCTGAGGAAATGTGTCACTAAATGGCTTGCAAGCTTCACAGAGCTTTCCTTAGCGAAAAAGTACCCATTCTGACCTTTCTGATCTTCAGTACTGTCTCTTTGGGAGTGTTTTATGGCTGTCTGTAGCCTTCTTCAGCTCCACAAGTATTCAGTTGAGTTTCTTTATCGATTCTTGCCTGGACTCGGAATTTCCTGCTTGTCAGTCAGTGGAAAAAAGGCGGAAGTCACGATTTTGCAGTGGCACTCACTTGTTTCACATGAAATCTGCGCATTTGAAGAAGGAAGAAAATTCCAGTGGGACCAGATAGCCTGCTGCACTTGGAGACCATGAGGAACAGTTGGATCACTCAGAAAACTTGGCCTACCTTACCAGTGTTGAAACGGGAACCTGGAAATGGCCTCAGGATACGGAACTCTTTTTAAGGGTAAGGAGAAAGTGTCCTGGTGAGATTAATCATACGATTGGTTAGAATAAGAGCTGAGACCTCTTACAAGATGTTATTTGGACAGGTTAATAACGCTTGTATGGTAAAGGAGCTTATATGCACTTTTTTTTCCTACCTTTTGAGAAGTACAAGTTTGTTTAAACTTTCATATCAAGAAATTTGTTGTTGTTGCAAATATGAGGCATCTAGAGGAAACTGTTTGAATGTTGTTTAAAAGGATGACGGAGTTTCACCAAAGGCCTTAATGAATGTAGTTTTCACTTCTTGTTGATTTTTTATAGCATACACGACGCTTTTGTACTGATATGATAGAATGGCCGGGTACTTCATCTGGAACTTTATGGCTTTGTTAATTAAAAACTTGCAGTAGGGCAAAAGGGTTTGTCTTTCTTGTTTAATAGGGAATGGCAAGTCTTGAGCAAAGGTAATTTTCGAACCTTTCCAGAGCACGAACGTCTTAGCTTTAGCAGCCTGAAGGATTGACTGTGCATGGGAGGCATTAAGTAGCCTTGTATAGATTTGTCTAGGCATATCCATTGCTTGAGATTTTTTCAGAGCTCTATGAATTCTTTCTATTGAAAATGTTTGTGCAAGATCTTTGTTGTCTAGTAGGATACGAATAATTTCCTGAGGAATAGAGTGTAGTTGTGATTGATCAAACTTCTCCGGCACACCTCTAATCAGCACATTATTACGCCTTGTTCTAGCCTCCAGATCAATTATTTTTTGCTGCATTTCTTTTATCAGAGCTTCGTTTGTGGAGGTATGTTTTTGAAGATCCTGTATTTTGATTTCATTCTCCATTATTTTTGCATCATTTTGATCTAATCTGGTAATTATTTGATCCAGGTTGTTGCCAGAAAGTGTTAACTTTGAAGAGAAGGTTTGTATTTCAGACTGCAGTGGAGATAGTGCTGCCTTGAGATCTTCAATTGTAAAGGAGTGCTCACCCTTATTTTTTTTTAGGCTGATTGGAAGTCTCAGACTGTGATTTAGCAGTTTTCTGCCTTTTGGTAGAAGTTTCCTTCTCTGGGGATGAAATTAGAGAAAGTCTAGTTTTGGAAGATTGTGTTTCCATTAGATCCATCTTAAGAATATTTTTATTGTGACCTCTTTTCTCTTTACTTTCCTTTATTTGTTTGTGTTTCTGTAGATTCTTTGTATTGCTGTCCGGCCTAGACACATGTGGCTGAGAGTACTAACACCCCTTTGGATGAGAGAGGATGAATCAGCCTTTCCAATCCGCAATTACACAAAAATTCTTTGGAAGGTAGGTAGATTAGATCTAGTTTTGTTTGGTAAAACCCCTTTTCTGCTTTTTTTATGATGTGGCAACAGTTGATTCAAGAAGATTATCTGATAGTGTTAAGAGCACCAGAAGACAGTGCTTCCTAGTCAGCAGCCATTTGGGAATCCTCTTGATAACTAAACTCCTATGCTTTTTGCTACTGCTGACTGATGATATTTTCTTCATATTTAATATTTTTTCCATCACTTGTTGATACTGGTACAATAATGCTGATTAATATATCTCTGTTTATACCTGTCTGATTGAATTCATCTGGTATCCAGCTAAATTCCTGCTTTTATGTTTATATTCTGTATATATTACTGTAATCACTATGTGTTAACACTGTTTTTACTTCTGTACCAATTAATGTTTAATTTTTTTCTGTATCTATGTTCTTGTCTGAGCTTTTCTCCCCAGCCCTTCAATGAAAATTGGCGCTTTTAGGCCCAGTGGACTTTCCCGGTAAACAAGTGCAATAAAATAAAAATAAATAAATAAATTTATCTTCATACACACAGCTAAAGTATAACAACTGGGTTAGGTTCAATATAAATGAATTAACAGTCAACTCTCTGCATGTATGCGTGGTCCCTTAACCTGTTACCCTCCTATAAGATTTAAAGTACTGTTACTTAAGGCACTACCGTATTATATTATAGAGCAGAGGAATTCAGAGAGATGCTATGGAGCTCCTAATTATTAATAATGTGTGTAAACTTGGCTAACTTAGGTGAATCAAAAGCCTATAGAATGTATATAAATGACCAGAGTAGTCACTCATAGGTTCAGAGGTAATTAGTAGGCTAGCTGCCCTTGTGGGCAATTTTAAGCCAAGCCAGCTTCCCTTTTTTGTAGTTGAATTAACCTACCTATTTGGTGTAAGACTGGCCTTACCCATCCCATGGTCAATAATTATATGTTACCTGTAATGACAATACTGCGATTCATACCATATGTAATCTGAGGACACCCATGCATGGAATAAAGCATTTAGGAGTTGTCTCTGTCCATTAGTACTATAGGGGACAGTCCTGGGCTAAATGATCTTTTTCCCATTCATAGATGGAAGTTGTGCTTAAACATGAACATGGATGAGCTTTGTTTTATGTGGATGGGGAGTCTGTTCACCAGCAGCAGTATCCTCTGTGATTTACTCCTCTCACAGGTCAACCTGACAGCTGTTCACCTCTTCCAACAGCAATAAGATGTTAATGAGGGTGCAACTTATGAAGATGCCTGCCCTTTACATGTTTTAATACATTCTGAAGGGTTATACTAACTTTGCATCAGTAAAGACATCTTTTTCTTGTAAAAGTGCTAGCAGTTGGCATACATTTTTCTCTGAAGAGACTGATGCCTGTCTTCACCTTGCTATTTACTCCCTACACAAATGAGGCTAGGATGCTCTTTTTAGAATAGAAAAGTGGCCACTTTATGACAGGTTGCAGTATTACTTTTCTTTTGTCCTTGCACTTCAGACCCTAAGATCTTTATGCAGTCTACAAGTATGAATATATAAAAAAAGGTGGTGCCAAGTATAGTCTTATTAATTACCATAATTGTGCATTACATTCTTTTCATCTTATTGGCATGCCCTCTATTCTGCTGTATAAAAGATAGCACCTTAATAACAACTGTAGTAGCACTAGCATTGCCACAAATGATGTTCTGGCCTGCAGTCTGCATTCTCCCATCCTCTGTTACTTATTTTTTGGGGATTTTCCTTAAGAATAATGCAGGCATTCTTACTAATTTATTCTGCCATCTTCCCCATGTATATTAGTTCTGGAGTACAGTTATATATTACTGTTTACTAAGTGTTATTTTAATTTGACAATAGTACTGGATTCATGATAAACAATGTTGTTTTACTGTTACATTCTCCCAAACAAGAAAAAATGATCAAGAAATATCACACAAGTTCTCCAGTAATGTGTGCTGCATACCTGGTATGTTATATAACATATATATGGGAGGTGAGTCATGCGACAAGCAGACATTCAGCACTTGTGAGTACAGGTTTAATAAAGCAGCAGCTTTGTGCACAAGTCTGTGTTTGTGTAGGCTTCCGTGCCTCAGCAGATGCAGTGACCAAAAACACAGCGTGTGTTACACATCTGACATGGTGCCAGAAGTAAAGACACCATCTGACAGTGACAAAGAAGAAGGCAGAGAGCAGTGGAGATCTGCATTGTGGTCAGAAATGGCCATTACTTTTTTTCTGTTGAGAGAAGAAAAGCTGAAAATTTATTTTTTTCTGCCTGAATGGAGTTCTTCCATGTTACAGTAGATGTTTAAATTTGTATACCTAAACATATCCTTTACATATGTTTTCACAGTTTCTAATGAAAATTTAACTCACAAACTTTGATT